>NC_053425.1:25945196-26225616 GCF_007990345.1 Gossypium hirsutum
GAAATAGGGGAGACTTTAACTAATAAACTGTACTAATTGGCTAGACCAAAAATTCTAGAAAAAAATTTGTAGATGGATATATGAGTCTAGTTTCAGGTAAAATTTACGAAACTGGTTTTCGAGTTTTGGAACTCAAGATATGAGTTTTAAGGTGACAGTGACACAGTTAGCCAGCTTGTCTGGAAATTTTTAAAATGGACTGTGAAAATAAATGAATTAAGTCTGTTAGCACCTCGTGTTCGACTCCGACAACGGTCTCGGGTACGGGGTGTTACACGTTCAATGTCGGGGTTTTGTGTTTTCCTAGGTGGTAATCCTGTATCTTAGGGTTCAAAGAAGCAACATGTAGTCTCCCATTCTTTAGCTAAAGTAGAATATAGGAGCCTCACTCATGCTACAGTAGAGGTCACTTGGCTAGAGTCTCTGTTGGGAGAATTAGGAGTTCAGCTTGCAGGAAAGGCAGTTCTTGGTGTGACAACTCAAATACAGGAGTTGTGTCTGCTAATCCAATTCTTCATTCAAAATTTAAGCATGTGGAGCTAGACTTTTTTTTTCGTGAAAAGGTGACTGTTGGTAAGCTAATTGTTGGTCACGTTCTAGCTCAAGATCAGGTGGCTGATGTGCTTACCAAACCACTTTCAGTTGGATGTTTTACAAAATTCAGAACACAACTTAAACTTGTTAGCAAACTTAAGACCTTACATGTAACATCCCAAAATGGGCCTAGTCGGAATAGTAGTTTTAGGACCACAAATCTGACATTAAAATATTTTTTATGATTATTATGAGGTCTAGGGTATGAAAATAAGCATGTGTTAAAGTTTCATGAAGAAATTTTAAGTATAAGGTGTCCAATTGGAAATTAGGGACCAAATTGAATAAATTACAAAACTTGGGTTCTAGAAGTAATTAGCATGAAATTGCTATGAATTATTAATTAGGAGGTCTTAAATAGTAATTTACCCAATTTTTAAGTTTTTGGACAAAAATAGGCATGCATGGAAAATTTTGAAAGGTTATTAAGGAATGACATTTTGGTCATTTGGTAATAAACGAAATAAAAAGGGAAAAAGATAGCTAAAATTAGCCATCATTTTCCTTGTGGCCGCCGAAATTCTCTATAGCCATAGCTAGGGTTTTGGTTCAACATTTCAAGCTTGATAGTAAGTATTCCCTAGCCCCGTATTTTATGTTCTTTATGTTTTTGAGGTCCTCGTAACATGTTCTGTCTATTTCTACCCATATTTCAAGTTAGGGTTCATGTTCAAAAATTTACCCATGCATGAGATGCTTGTGTTTTGATGATTTATAGAGGAATATGAGAGTTTAAAGGATAGTAAACAACTTTTACTAAGTAGTTTTTCATGGAAATGGCTTAAAGGACCATTTTGTAAAAATTGTGAAAATGGGTAGAAAAATGTGAAATGAAAGAAAATGTGGGCTACTATAAGCAAGAAAAATATTTGGCTAGGCTTGTGTAACTTAGAAATTTCATTCATTTCATTATACGAGCCTTAGGACTAAATTGTAAAAAAGTGTGAAAGGTTAGGGGCAAATTGGTCATTTTGCCTGGAGGTGAGTCTTAAGCCGAAAATGAACAATGTGAGGTATTAATAATTTATTTTTACTGATATATACCCCGAGAAACCAATTCCAGAGGTCGACCGTGAAAAACCAAAGGTTTCGGAATAACCGAAATACGAACCCGAAACAATTACCAAGTAAGTTTGCGTAACTCAAATGTAAACTATTTTAAATTGTAACGCCCCAATTTTCGGAAATTATGTGAATGTTGGCATAAGTTTAATTATGTTAGTGGGCCTCTAGAAGGCCCAAGCTTAAGATAGAACCCGGTAATTTTAGTTAATTTTTGTTCCATAAGAAAAAGGGAGTGAAATTATGAAATAGGACCTATGTGAAAATGTTTGAAAATGCTATAGGCTAATTTGTAGTGGCCACATAAATAGGAGTGCAAAATAGGAGGATTTGCATGTCAAACCTCCCATTTTACATGTAGTAGCTGGCCATCATGTTGTTGTAGACAATATGTGCACTTGATATCCATAATTTATGGTACAAATTGATAAAAATTGATAATGGGTAAGGTAAATATTCATGATAATGGGTTTGGTAAATGTTCCATGATAATGGGTTAGGTAAATGTTCCATGATGGGCATTTCATATCTTTTGTATTAAAGAATTAAATGGATGAAATATGAAATTTTATTAAAAGAAAAAGGGGTGAAAAGAACAAAGTTTTATCCATCTTTGTTCATCATAGCCTAAAGTTAGAGAAGAGAAAGGAGAGGAGAAAGCTCTTGAATGTTTGGTCACTTGGGGAAGAAAATTGAAGGTAAGTTCATGGTAGTTTGCTTCTATCTTGATGTTCATGAGTTCTTCTTGATTCTACCTTAACTCTTGAAGCATATTTTGGTTTTTAGTTGTGTTGTGAGCATTTAGTCATGAATTAAAATGAAGGAAATGGTTGTTGTTTCATGTTCTTTTGATGAAAAATGGAAGATAGGTGAAGTTGAGCCAAACAAATGAGCATGCATGTGCCTTAGATGCTAAAGGGAAAAATCAGCTAACATGTTGTGCTTTAAAATGATGAAATGGAGATTATACTTAAGTAAAATCATAGATATGTGATGATTGATTGGTGATATACATGTTTAAATAACATGCATGCAAGGTATGTGTGAAAGAGTGATTTGGTAATAAATCTGCTTGGGACAGCAGCAGTAACGTGACTTTGGAAAATCACCATAAATTGTGGGAGATGAATTAGAAGCTGAATAAATTATGTAATTAAAGATTATTGAGTCTAGTTTCAAATGAAATAAACAAGAACATATTTTGAATTCTGTACAATGAGAAATTTGATTCGTAATGAAGAGTGGTCAGATTAGTCAAACAGTGAAACATGGGAAACTTTGAGAAAAATCTGGTATTGATTGGCTAAACCAAAAATTATGAAACTTTTATGGATAGAAGATATATGAGGCTATTTTCAGGGAAAATTAACGGCACTTGATTTGGAGTTTTGTAACTCCAGTTATAAATGATTTAGTGACCGTTGCTCAAGAAGACAGCTTGCAGTGAAATTATGATTATGTGGTAAACACTGACAAAAAATTGTTAATGAGTTGCTTATTGATTTCTTATAAGCTTACTCTGATCTATAGGTGTGGTTGGCCGAATATTGTAAGGGGTTAATATGTAGTTCGTATTTGAATAGTTAGATTAATGTGTTAGTAATCCAATTGTAGGCGGTTCGTGTGTGGATCTCGTCAGCATATCGTCGCAAACAGGTGTATAACTAACACCCTCTTATAGACTAGATCGGCAAAAGCTGAAAAGCCGGTATTTTGAGAACTTGCGAGTGTACGAATGCTCGTGAGATTAATAGTTTGATGTATATGGTAAATTACAGTGATAAGACTGCAGAGTGCGCGATTCCGTGCATTTCGATGTTTTTGGGCTTAATGGGCCAAAAACGGGATAATGGGCCAACGGGCCCAAGTCGGTAAGAAAATGCGGTAAGTGTTTCTGATCGTATGTAAATGGCTATGATATGCATGAAAACCTTAAGAATAGTTAAATTACTTGAATACCCCAATGTATGAAAAATTATTGTTATACCCCTAGGTGTAAAATTACCATTATACCCCTAGGGTTACTTTTGACTGAAAAGCATGACGATCTGATTTTGTATGATGTATGCCATGATTATATATCTGTTGCACGGGGACATGGGTTATATTATGGAGGAAGCGTCCTGGTGGCTATGCCACAATTATCTGATCTGGTGGCTCTACCACATATATCTATTCTGGTGGCTATGCCACGATTATCTGATCTGGTGGCTCTGCCACATATATCTGTTCTGGTGGCTCTGCCACAATATCTGTATCTGGTGACTTCGTCACAATATCTGGCAGTCTCGCTGCGATTTCTGTGGTGTGTAGCGGTTGGGTGGGTCGAGTAGTCTCCCCACATGGTGTAAGGCTGGTACGGAGGTGTTATGGATGAATCTGGGTTGGGATTTCTGCATTCATGTAATATCTGTTCTAATCTGTTATGGGCCTATGGGCTTTATTCTAAATTTCTATTCTGGGCTAAGGCCAACTTATTCTGTTTCTGTGGTTTGAGCTGATATAGGCTATGGTTGGGTTAATTTACATACTGAGTTTCCCCAAACTCACCCCTTTTATTTTCATCCACGCAGGTAATCCCCAACCATAGTGGGCTTGAAGCTGTGAGGGAATGCGGAGTGGCCACCCGTTCTAAAAGTTTGATTTTCTTCTGG
Organism: Gossypium hirsutum; assembly: GCF_007990345.1. NCBI lineage: Eukaryota > Viridiplantae > Streptophyta > Magnoliopsida > Malvales > Malvaceae > Gossypium > Gossypium hirsutum. Next base: position 25,949,507 of record NC_053425.1, read on the forward strand.
TGAACTGGACATCCTTTTATTTACGTTTGAAGTTTTGGGTTTTTAAATGTAATAAGGCCGCTTAATTATTTTTGATGGTTTTAATATGTATTACTAAGATAGGTATTACTTATTTTAACTGTTGAAATTGGATAGCTTTAGGGCGCGTTTTCAAAAACAACAATTGATTTCAAAATAACAGGACAACAAGCAAAGCTTCCGCAATGAAAGTATTTTCCAAAATTAATCACTTTTCCTAAGAATGGCTTAATCAAATTGGTTTCCTAGAAATATCCATGACGTTAAGGTTTGGCAATGGCGGTATGCATGTCTAGGATTGGATCCGAAGGGGGCTTGGTACTTAAGCTTTTCTGGATCAACAATATAAAATGTTTTGAATGCTTCGATGTGGCATGTCGGATCCGGTCATAACGTCTGGGCCGGGTTTGGGGTGTTACATAAATACATTAAAGATGTAAGTTATGTATAAATTATAATATCGATATTCAAAATACGATAATTCATGAAAAATTGATGTTACAATGAAATGTCCCGGTTGAATAAAAAGGATACCTGAGGGATTTCTCGAAAATGAATTAATGGTAGAAAGGATCTAGCTCGGACGGGTGATCCTATAGTGATCTAGCCTCCCGAAGAATATGTGTGCTGAAATGGATTTAGCCCGAACGGGTAATCCGATTAGGATCTAAATTTAGCCTGGACTGGTAATTCAGATCCGAACTCATAGGAGTATATGTCATTATAAAGAATTTAACCTGGACTGGTAATCCCGACATTGCTCTGTGAGTTTATATTACGGGGTATTTAGCCTGGACTGGTAATCTCAACGTAAGAGTAAGGTTCACAGAAGTGTGTATTTAAAATGATCACTTGCATGACTTGACGGTAAATGAGATATCCATCGAGATCTCGAGAAATTCAACGGGTTTAAAATGAGAAATGAGCATAGAAATGCTTGAATTGATGAGCTCATCCAAGACTAATGTTATAATGTATTTGCCTGAGACTAACTTGATGGTCAAGTATATGTGATAGGGAAATTATACTATGCATGTTGGCATGAATACCTATTATGATTGTATGCTAAATAACCGGTAAGTTTATTTTTCCGTTATCTGAACTTACTAAGCATGTAAATGCTTACCCCCTTTCATCTCCCTTGTCATACAGAGCTCGAGGACTTGTGAAGATTGGAAGACGGTTAGAGTATTGTCAACACTATCAACTTGTCTTGCTTGGGTATATAGAAACTTTTATTTTGTTATAATGGCATGTATAGGATTCTTGATCATTTTGTTATATGTGTCATTAGGCTAGCCAATGTAAGGGCTTGAATAATATACTTATTCATTTTGTATATGGCCATGGCATATGGCTCATTTTGATGTAGATTGTAACCTACTAATTGTGCATGGTTATGCTTAATGGTTTCATGTGATGGTTAAATATGGTATATCATGAATGGACATGTGAAATATGGCCAAATCATTTGGATATGGTTAGGTCATAATTGGCAATGAGTTATAAAATGAGCCAAGTATAAAATGTGATTATTGAAGTGGTAATCCTTAATACAAAAAGGATAACCTAGCATATGCTAAACCAAAGAGATGAGGTTAACATGCAATAGACTATGCCAAGATGGATTATGGACATATTTAGGTCATGTTAAATACCATTAAAGTTTATAAATGTGTATGGATGTTAAGGGTGACCATTGGCTTGGAAAATAGCCTCCAAGAAGCTACACAAGGGTAGACACACGGGCATGTGTCTAGGCTGTGTGTGAAATACGGCCTGCCCCTTAGGCGTGTTGCTCAGCGATGTGTCCCTTGTACCTTGAATTTTTAGGTCAGCATGCATAGTGGTAAACACACAGGCAGAGACACAGTCGTGTCTCAACAGTGTGGAGGACATGGCCTTGCACACAAACGTGTGTCTTGGCCGTGTGTGTGATGCCCCGTACCCGAGACCGTTGCCGGAGTCGAACACGAGGTGTTAACGGACTTAATTCATTTACTTACACAGTTCATTTTAAAATTTCCAGACAAGCTGGCTAACTGCATCACAGTTACTTTAAAAATCATATCTCGAGTTCCAAAACTCGAAAACCGATTCCATAAATTTTTCCTGAAACTAGACTCATATGTCCATCTACAAATTGTTTTCTAGAATTTCTGGTCAAGCCAATTAGTACAGTTTATTAGTTAAAGTCTCCCCTGTTTCAGGGTTCGACTACTCTGACCTTCATGCATTACGACTTGGATATCTCCCTGTACAAAGCTTCAATAATTATGCCGTTTGTTTCTAATGAAACTAGACTCAAAGAGGAATCTATAAATATAAAGCATGACTTCTAATTGGCTCTGGTTAATTTATGGTAAATTTTCAAAATCATAACAGGGGATCCAGAAAATGCTCTGGCCCTGTTTCGCGAAAACTTAAACATCTCATAAAATATGACTCATATGGTCGTTTCGTTTATTTCATATGAAAATAGACTCATCAAGATTCGATTACATAATTTATTCACTATTTAATTCCATTCCTACTATTTTTAGTGATTTTTCCAACTTACGTCACTGTTGCTGTCAGCATCTATTTTAAGGTAAATTTTACCTATTTCAAATTTTTCCATGAATCAAATAGCAAATTGACATACATTATTATCGAGGGTAATCCCGATTAGCCATGACGTACGTAGCACTAATAGGACCATGATTGGTCATTCCAATGGCTAGTCATTACCAAACATTTCCATACCACTTAATAACCATATCACAAGACCATAATGTTATACTTCAAAATATACGAGCCATTTTCGCATGGCTATACGAATACACATTACCAAAGGGTACTTAATTAACAACAAGGGTCAGCCCTATACTTGCCATTTTCAAAATTGAACTAAAAGAGTACCAAAAAGTGGCTTAGATAGTATGGATGACTTCGACTTTGACACTCCCGAGTCCGATAGCTGACGAACAAAATCTATAAAACAGAGAATCAAAGTAACAGAGTAAGCATTTTGAGGCTTAGTAAGTTCAAGTAATGAAATTATTTACGACTAAAATATAGCGTTCATATGACTAAATGAATAGTTGCATATACGCATATTCCCAAAATCATACTTACTTCACACCTCAACCAGTATATTCATACACAGGGGATCAAACCTAACTAAAGGCCGGAAGTTGTTAATCAATAGAGCGCATACAATCTAAAAAGGAATTAACTTTTCCGATGCATATACGAAACATACCTTATCGTTTGGATTTTATGAGCGTATTAATTGAAATTATTACAGCAAGATCGCTCATTTCCAAACCCAAGTACCTTCGGGATTTAGCCGGATATAGCAACTCGCACAAATGCCTTCGGGTCTTAGCCCGGATATAGTCACTAGCACAAAAGCTTTCGGGACTTAGCCCGGATATAGCAACTCGCACAAACGCCTTCGGGACTTAGCCCGGATATAGTCAATAGCACAACTGCCTTCGGGACTTAGCCCGGATATAGTCACTAGCACCATGCCTTCGGGACTTAGCCCGGATATCATCCGAATAATCATGCACATATATCGATAAATCATGACACATCCATATTTCATTTTCATTACTAAAGCTCAAACACAAGACACTTATCAAACCTTACCAATTTCGGCTCAATAACCACATACAAAGAGCATGATTTCGAGTGGCTTTCTAACGTGATCTCTATACACATTCGGCTACCCGTCATAAGTATAAACTAATCACCTCAATATATAATTCAAGTGGAATCATTATATCTCCGTTTATTCGTTATGCTTATATGTCATGACTTAATCAAATCATAAACTAAGTTTCATTACTCGAAGACTTACCTCGGATATTTGGTACAGTTGCAGAGTGGCTACTCAGTTACTTTCTCTTTTCCCTTATCTGAAATTGCCCCCTATGCTCTTGAGCTTAAGTTCAACAAATTTTAACTAGTCATTAATCGACTATTCAAGTATTACTTTCAGAATATAATACATATGGATTCAACTTTCACACATATAGATTATAGTAAGCTTTATAAAAATCAATAAATAATTCATTAGCAAATTTTCATTAATGTTTACAATATACTTACAATTTCCCTATAAGCTGACTTCCTGAGCAACAGTCACTAAAGTTTTTATAACTGGAGCTACAAAACTCCAAATCAATTGCCGTAAATTTTTCTTGACAGAAGACTCATTGATCTATTATCCATAAAATTTTCAAAATTTTTAGTTTAGCCCAACAATACCAGATTTTTCTTAAAGTTCACCTTGTTTCACTGTTTGACTAAACTGACTACTCTTCACTACGAATCAAATTTCTCATTGTACAGAATTCAAAATATGTTCTCGTTTATTTCATTTGAAACTAGACTCATTAAGGAGTCTAAGCATATAAATTTTATCTTAGGGCCATTTTTGTACAATTTATACTGATTTTATAAAAACAGAACAGGGAATCTAGTAGTCATTTTGACTCAGCCCCACAATACTTCAAATATCTCAAGATTGGTAACTCTTTTGTTTTTATAGTTTCTTTTGTAAGAAAGCTTTAATGACATAATTTATTCAGCTTCTAACTCAACTCCTACAAATTATGGCGATTTTCCAAAATCACCCTACTGTTGCTGTCCCCAAGCAGATTATTACCAAATCACTCTCCATTCCATCAATTCAAAACACATACATTACCCAACATCATTTTAAATTTGCTATTTCCTACTCTTGAAATTATTAATTACAAGGTGATTTACATCTATATATTGAACCAAACTTGCTAGCACACAAAATTCCTTGACCGAATGTTATAAACCCAAGCCACACATATTGTTCATTTAGACCCTTCAATGGCCACATTCGGCACCTCCCTATGAACAAACCAATTTCAACCTTCAAGAAAAGAAAAGAAATATATGTACTAAGAGCTTCAAACTACTTGGCCGAATATCAAACCTCCAAACAACCAAAACTTAATCCATGGAATGAATAGTACTTGTACTAATCACCTTATTTATACATAAATTTTCAAGGATTTCAAAGTACTTACCTCTTCCTAAACATCAACCAAGCTGAACATGAAACAAGAGAATTCTTTTCTTCTCCCACCCTCAAGTCACAGCAAATGAGGAACAAGAATGAAAACTTTGGTTTCTCCTCCCACTCACCTCAAGTTTTATTATTGTAAATTCATTATTTTATTTTGTAAACTAAAAGTGTTAATAGAAAAATACATATTATCATCAATAACCCATACCATGACCGGCCACTACTTATTATAAATGGAAATTTGACATGCAAACCCATCATTTTTATAACATGCATTAATAGATCCTTATAGATTAACCTATCACATTTCAGAAGTGTCACACATAAGTCCTATTAACTAAATTCACATGCAATCGACTAAATCGAAGCTTAAAACTTTCACACATTCATATTCACATATTTTAGACAATAAATATCATATTAAAATACTTCGGTGACTCGGTTTAGTGGTCCCGAAATCACTTTCCGACTAGGGTCAATTTAGGGCTGTCACAGTGTGCCCCTAGATGGATGATGACGTCATAAACAGAATATCCATGGTTTTGGGCACGAGAGATGACACGGGCGTGTCTAGGCCATGTGAGAGACAAGGGCCAGGGACACGGGCGTATGTTCGGCCATGTGAAAACCCCTATAGGTTCGAAATGAAAAATAAATTAGGTTCGAAATAAAAAATAAATTCCAATAATTCAACATGAGTAAGGGACACGGGCATGTCCCAATGCACATGGACGTGTGCATTGCCTCCACACGGGCGTGTGAGGTTCACTAAAGTTTTTTAAAGTCATCGATTTAGTCCCGGATCACTTTTAATGCATGTTTTGGACCTTGTAGGTCCATAATTGGGACAATACGATCCTGTTTGATCGGTTTTAAATTGAAATGAAATTTTATAGTCCGTATTTTCCTGTAATGCCCCGTACCTCGTCCCAATCTTAGGTACGGGTAAGGGGTGTTACATTGCAAAGCAGGAGATAATAAAAGCAGATCGATTAGGTGAATATTAAGAACTAAGTAAACAAATAGTTGTTAAGTTTTTAAGTAGTTAAAATAGTTATTTTGTTAAGAAATAGTTAAAGCAGTTCAAGTCCTATATAAATACTGTATGATCAGTCTCTATTAATCATCTTTTAAAGAGGAATGAAATTCATATATTTGGTTTATCCTTGTGTTGTGTTTCTCTACATTTTCCAACTCCTTCCAAGATGGATTGCATTAAGACAGATTATATGTATTTTCCTACAGCTACTAATTCATCTTGAATCTGTGTAATGTAGAAAACAATGGACTTACTATATTTACAATGTAATCATTGTGAAGTCAAATTTCTACATTTGGACTTTGTCTATTGCAATTATAAATGGAGGAGATAAAATTCTTATTATTTGTTTAATCTTGATTTATACAAATGAAAATGGAGTAATATTGTGAAAGAAAAATGAAGGATGAACAGAAAGATTAGGCAGGCTTAATGAGATTTAGAATTTTGTTACAATCAGAGTAAGACAAGGAATAAAAAAAAGCTGCATACATGAAGATCGAGTTTACTTGCCCTAACTTTTGGTGTGTGATTTATGTAAAAAGAAGTTGTTGGCTAGCCTATTTGGAATCAAACTCTACCACACTGCACAATTATTCAAGTTATGCTTATTTTTTTGCAAAATTAATGAAAAATGCCAATTATTTTTTTAAAAAAACCATTTTTCTTATTATTTAAGAAAATAAATTGATTTTGAGAGTGATGATAAAATGCTCGTGTTTTCTTTTAATAATTTTCTTTTTTTTTGACATGTTGATTAAATGCTTGTATTTTCTACCATTGGATTTCAAATTCAAATCTCCCCCACTAAATGTTTATTTGGGTTTTTTTCTCCAATAAATTATTCAAAAAAAATATTTTTAATTAATAAAAATGTTATTTTCAAATTTTTAATTAACAAACAGTTTTAAAATTTTTTTATTTTATTTTAAATTAATAATTTTCTCTATATAAACAAATTAATAAATATGTAATTATATAATGAAAATAATTTTTTATATATCATTATATTAAATATATTTTATTTTTTTAAAACATCAACTAATTTTTTTATATATTTTTTATATATAACTTTTATATGTTAAAATTTATTTTTCTTCATGTACATTGTGAGTATCGTAAATTCTAATATTATAAAAATAATTATCTCAAATATCATTATCTTTTCACCTACATTGTGGGTATGGTAAATCTAATATATAAAATCAATTAACTATTTCAAATATAATTATTTTTAGTAAATATAATTTTTATATGTGAAATTTTTTTTTTCATCCATATCATGGGTTTGGCAAAATTTAGTATTATATATTTTTGTATGTGTATTTTAAATAGTTGTTTTTATAATATTAGAATTTACCATACTAGCAATGCAGGTGAAAAAATATTGATATTTGAATTAATTATTTGAAATATTTTACATATAAAAATAATGATATTTGAAATAATTTTTTTGAAATATTTCACATGTAAAAATAATTGTGATATTTGAAATAATTATTTGATTTTATAATATTAGAATATACCATACCCATAATGTAGGTGGAAAAAATAAATATTTCACATATAAAAAAATTATTTTATTAAATGTAACATCGCTCACCTAACTCGATCACCAAGTCCGAGCTATGAAATGTCACATCCGTTTTCAGAGCAACTATTGTTGATTTCTCTGTAGATAAGTCATTAATACATTCAATCATATTATAAATTCATACACATTATGATATATAATTGAAACTAAGCTTTAATCGAGTTGAAACTGAGCTTTAATCGAGCTTATGAAAGCTCTTATGACCTGAGCAAAAGTAGGACCTATTTGCAGATTTTTCAAAATTACATAACAGGTATCAATACCCTTGGGTAGGAAACGATATTGTTTTTAGCCTCAATGTTTAAAAATTCTTCATTTAATTCACTGGTATCGATACCGGTTATATGGTATAGATACCTATTTATGTATCGATACCATTTTAAGATTCAATTTCTTTTGTAAAAACCAAACAAAGATCAAATGTATTGATACCCTTGAAAAGTATTGGTACTCTGATATAAGTATCGATACTTTAGTCTGATATCGATACCGTGTTGAGATTCGATGTTTCAAAAAAATAAGGAAAATCATTGAAGTATCAATTCCTTTCCCTTGGTATTGATATCTGCTGAGTTAAAGTTCAAAATATGCATTTGGTACTTATTTCATGCCATACCTATAATCAACTCATACGAAAACCATTCCAAATTATACAATTAATCATATTTCCCTCCCAACAACATCCAATTTAAGCACTCAACCAACTCAATGAAAGTTTTCAAGAGAGCATTTAATAAAACTGTTCTGTATTTTATTAAATAAATAACTGAATTTAAATAGAGAAAAGAGTCATAAATTAATTGGGAAAATAATTCCCTTATTCTAATAAACTACTAAAATATAAAATAAAATATTTCTAGAATATCTCAAATGATTTATTCTAAGATTTATCTACCTAAATAAGATTTATCTACCTAAATAACTTTAAAATATATCCTGGGTTTCACATATTTCAACACCCCCCCTCAAGTTGGTGCATATATATCAATCATGCCCAACTTGCTTACTAGAAAATCAAAGCTTGTCTTAGAGAGCCATTTGGTGAGTATGTCAGCAATCTATTGTTTTGAAGAAAAAAATGACATGCACACTTGGCCTTCTTCAATCTTCTTCTTGATAAAGTGTCTATCAATCTCAACATGTTTAGTTCTGTCATGCTGAACTGGGTTGCGAGCAATACTAATGACAGCTTTGTTATCATAGTACCACTTCATTGGTGAAGTTATTGGTTTTCTCAGCTCTTCTATAATTCTTTTTAACCACATCATTTCACAAATTTCTTAAGCCATTAATCTAAACTCAGCCTTTGCACTACTTCTTGCTACAACATTTTGTTTTTTGCTTCGTTAAGTCATAAGGTTTCCCCAAACAAATGTATAGTATCTTGATGTACATCTTTTATCTATTATTGAGCCTGCCCAGTCTGCATCTATATAAGCTTCAATTCCTCTTTGTTCAGATTTCTTGAAGAATAAGCCCTTTCCAAGTGAATTCTTCAAGTATCTCAAAACCCGAAACACTGCTTCTTCATGTTCCTCCATTGGGGAGTGCATAAATTGACTCACTAAGCTCACTGCAAAAGCTATGTCTAGCCTTGTATGTGATAAGTAAATTAACTTATCGGCTAATTTTTGGTACTACCTTTTATCAACTAATCAACCTTCTTTATTTCCAAATTTTACAATTGGGTCAATTGGTGTGTTAGCTAGGCGGCAACCACTCATCCAAGCCTTTTTTAAAAGATCAATCACATATTTTTTTTAAGAGACCACAAAACCCTTCTTTGATCGAGCAACTTCCATTCCAAGAAAGTATTTCAAAAGACCCAAGTCTTTGATCTCAAACTCCAATGCTAGATGCTCATTGAGACGCCTTATTTCATCCACATTATCTCCTATAAGAATGATATCATCTACATAAACTATAATAATTGCTATTCTACCTCTTTGTGTGTGTCGATAGAACATTATGTGATCAGCTTGCCCTTGTGAGTAACCTTGGTTTTTAACAACTTGAGTGAACCATTCAAAACAAGCTCAAGGAGACTGTTTTAGACCATACAAAGATTTCCTGAGCTTATATAGTCGAGTTTCAAATTTTTCTTCAAAACCTGGAAGAGAATCCGTGTAAACTTCTTCTTCAAGTTTCCCATTTGGGAAAGCATTCTTCACATCTAGCTATTGTAAGGACCAATCAAGATTAATAGCAATTGATAAAAGAACTCTAATAGAATTTAATTTGGCTACTGGAGCAAATGTTTCAAGATAATCTATCTGTATGTTTGAGTGTAACCAGTCGGGCCTTTGTATCTATCTAGAGATCCATCAGGCTTGAATTTAGTTGTGAACACCCATTTATAGCCCACAGATTTTTTCCTACAGGTAATTCCACTATTTCCCATGTACCTGTTTTTTCAAGAGCGCGCATCTCCTCTAAAATAGCCTATTTCCACTCAGGAACCTCTAAAGCATCTTTCACATTTTTGGGTATTTTCACAATATTGAGACAGGAAACAAAGGCTAAGAATGTCGAAGACAAGGCTTTATAGGACACAAAGTTAAACATGGGATATTTGACAACATTTCTAACACCTTTTCTTTTAGCAATTGGAATATCTAAATGAAGAAATTCATTGGTTGGATTATGAGCTTTACCTAGACATTTGACAAGATCTTGCGGGTCGGATTCTTGGTGATGAATCTGGTGGATTCCACTTTCTTGATTTCAATTTCTTCTTGAGTAAACAATTAACTCCTTTGTTTGTTCTTTATTCTCATGATCAGACTTTACACCTTCATAATCTTTTTCATTAACAACATTAACATCATTAATTTCTGTGTTAATCATAAATTAAACTTGCCCATTATTAGAATCATTATGTTGTATATTCCTAGTGTGTTCTTGATCAATTATAGAATCTTTCTTACTATAATTCCCTCTTTGAAGATTAGAATCAAAGTAAGATTGTGTTTCAACAAATGTGACATCCATGGTAATAATAATCTTCTTATCAATTGGATCATAACATTTGTAACCCTTTTTATTAGAAGCATAGCCAACAAAGACGCATTTTTTCTTTAGGATCTAGTTTACCTTAGTTGTGAAGATGAACAAAAACACTACATCCAAAAACTCGAAGGGATAAATCTGTGATCAATTTAGAGTTAGGAAAGTTATCTTTAAAGAGACGGAAAGGAGTTTTATAGTTTAGAGTTTTACTAAACATCCTATTAATAAGATATGTAGCTGTTAACAAGGCTTCACCCCAAAGATAATGTGATACCTGACTAGTGAACATTAAGGCTCTAGTTACTTCCAAAAGATGTCGGTTTTTTCTTTCTGCAACCCCATTTTATTGTGGTGTATTTGTATAAGAGGTTTAGTGGACTATATCATGTTTGGTTAAGAAAACATCTAATTGGTCACTAAAAAATTCCCCACCACTGTCACTTCGAAGTACTTCTATTCTCACACCAAATTGTGTTTTCACCATAGCATAAAAAGACTGAAACACATTTTTAACTTCAGACTTATCTTTTGATAAAAACACCCAACAAATGCGAGTATGATCATCAATAAATGTGACAAACCAACGTTTTCTTAAAAAAGTTGAGATTCTCGAAGGTCCCCAAACATCACTATGAATTAACGAAAAAGGTTTGGAAGCTTTATATTATTGAGGTGGGAAGAATAACCGATGATGTTTAGCGAATTCACAAGATTCACAGTTATATGAAGAAGGACCTTTATTTTCAGGTAACAAAGATCTTAAATAGTAAAAATTACAATGTCCAAGCTTATAATGCCAAATCACAACCTTATCAAAACTAGAAGCAGAATTTAAACATAAAGTAGTTGTTGGTTGACTTAGATGGTCGTCGTCAAAAAAGTAAATTCCACCAAATTCTTTTGTATTGCCAATCATTCTCCCCGAGACTATGTCCTAAAATTTACACATAGGTGAGTCATACATAACATGACAATTCGATGACTGGGATAATTTATTATCGATATGAGATTACAAGCTAGATTTGGCACATGTAGAACATCATATAAAACCAAGGAAGGCAAAATTTTAACAGTGCCTTTCCTGGCTATTGCTGAGAACGACCCATCTGCTACTTTGATTTTTTTGTTTCCTGCACAAGGTGTGTAAGTTGAAAAAAGAAAATGACTACTAGTCATGTGATCACTAGCTCCAGAATCAACGATCCACGTGTTTGTTTTACAAGGCTTGACACTGAAAAAAACAGAAAAATCAATACCTGATTGGGCAAAGGAGGAAGAAGGATTATTGGCTGAGTTAGGAACAAAAGAATTCGTTCGAAATCGTGGTGATTGAAAAAGCTTGTGTAGATGCTTTAATTGTTCCTTAGTGAATGGAGACCCTTCTAGATAATTTTCATTAGTTGTTTCAATGGTAAAACTTTCTTCCTCTGTTTGATTACTGGATCTCTTATCTCCAATGAAAGTTGTTTTAACCATGATGCTACTAGAGATTTAACCTAGCTTAGATGTCATGAAAGTTTTCAATAGAGAATTTAATAAAACTGTTCTATCTTTTATTAACTAAACAACTGAATTTAAATAGAGAAACGAGTCATCACCTAATTGGGAAAATAATTCCCTTATTTTAATAAACTACTAAAAGATAAGGGAAATAATTTCCTTATTCTAATAAACTACTAAAAGATAAAATAAAATATTTCTAGAATATCTCAAATGATTTATCTACTTAAATAACTTTAAAATATATCTTCAAATTATATGGGTTTCACATATTTCAACACTCAACCCTTTTCACTTACTAAAATCTCAGTCAAACCAACTCAACGCTTTTCACTTACTAAAATCTCAATCAAGCCATTTAACCAATTAATAAGTAGTTCCATACTAATTCACATTTCAAATACCAAAACATATACACTAAATGCATTCAAACCACTCCTTTCATTATGTATCAAGTTATCATTTGTCAACATCTAACATATATTCAAAGCATACCAACTTCCAATGCAAATCTTGCAAAACATAATTTCATGACTTATCAACAAGCAATAACCTTTCATACCATATCAACCACATACAAACCTATTTACCAAATTACTTTCATTTGACCAAAACATACACCATTAGTAGAGCATAGATACAAGCATAAAAACATAATTTATAGTAAGATGACCCTAATAAGTACGTGCCATTAACTGACAAAAGAAATTTCACTAACATTGCTGAGTCATGGATTATAGTTGGATTCTGATGCCGATAAGAGAATCACAATTGAAACCTAACCCGTACACAAAAAAACAAAACCCTACTCTAATACTAAATCCAATGATATTTCTATAATTCAAAAGTTATAATGCAACTCAATTTAATATATGACATTTAAAATAATAACAAACATTATAATAAATTCACCATTTATAACATATAAAGAAATCTTAATATGTTCTATTAACTAATTCGACATACATTTCATTCACAATCCGAATCATTTCTGTCATTTATTTCAATTTCATTCCAATATTCCGAAATTATAAACCCGGTGTACATAATTTCTCATAGTAGAAATAATTTCGTATATCAATATCCATTTCACTTTTTAATTTCCTATTAACTTGATTCGGACTCGAATGGATATACGAATCCAACCAATCATACCAAATTGGCACCCAGTGCCTCATAGGTATAATTGAAGTAAAAGTTGTACTCAACACTTAATGACTCGTAGTTGAAGTAACCCATACTCAATCTATCCTATGGCATGCCAACTATATCCGTCTCTACCCGAACAGTTAATAGGGCAACAATTTTTCAATTATCCAATTTCACATATAGTTCAATTTCACAATTCATCAATTTAATTTCATCATTCATTCATCAAATCACATGTATCATAACATGGTTCAATCCGATTTAAAGTCAATTTTACATTTGCATAAAGTTACAATATTTTCAATTCTATTCAATTTAGTCCTCTATCTTAATACACTTTCAAAACATATAATTTCACTTCAAATTATCAATTTTAGCTCACCTCATAATCTTACCATGCAGCACCAAATAGAATGTGACAATCGAAGTTATTCGAATTATAGAAATACAAATCTTAAACTTCGAGCTATTCGTCAACAACTTTAGCTTTCCCTTTCCCTCTAGAGGAATCTAGGTCAACATTAGCAATTAAAGCTTCAAATTTAAAACCCTTATGGCCGAAAGTTTCTTCCCCCTTACAATGGAGAATCGGCTGCATGAAGATGATGAAGAGAAAATGTTTTCTCGTTCTCTCCCCCATGCTAGTTTTATTACTTAATAATTTAATTGAGTTAATTTTTTTATAACATATATATAGTTACATACTATCCACTATTATTTCTGAAATGGTATAATTTCCACTTTAGGCCTTAGTCCATGTTTTAATTAAAATTTTATAGCAATTAAACTTTTACCACTTTTACAATTTAGTCCATATAACTTAAGTAATCATTAATTCAACAAAATTACCTATCCAAAATTTAATTCACCTATAATGTAACATCGTAAATATTTAATAAAAATATTTACAGACTCGGTACAAAATCAGGATTTCAAAACCGCACTTTTTGACACTACTGACTTCCAGGACGTTACACTAAAAGTAAATGATATTTGAAATGATTAATTGATTTTTCATATTAGAATTTATCATATCCATAATGTATATGAAAAAATAAATATTTTACACATAAAATTTATATATAAAAAAAATATAAAAAAGTTATTTGATGTTTTTAAAAATAAAATGTATTTAACATAATGACATATAAAAATATATTTTCATTACTTCCGCAATGTAAGTGAAAAAATATTTTACATAAAAAATTATATATAAAGAAAAATATAAAAAAATAAAAATTATTTTTTTAAAAGATAAAATATATTTAATATAATAATATATATAAAAAATATTTCCATTATATAATTACATATTTATTATTTTGTTTATATAAAAATAAGTTATTCAAAAATAAAATAAAAACTTAAAAATATGTTTATTAATTATTTTTAAAAAAAACTTAAACAACATTTACTAAAAAAGGGGTAAACTACTAAAATAGTCGCTTTTATTTACTTCAGGTTACATTTTAGGTACTTATGTTTGACATGTTATGCTTCAGTCACTCATGTTATTGCGTTGTAATATTTTGTCACTGATTCGTTAATTGTTGTTAATCATGTAAAGGTAAGCTAACGTAGTACGTTAAATTATCATTTCAAACAAAAATTTTAGGCTTATTTATACAATTGGTCCCCATATTTTTTCATTTTAAACAATTTAATTTTTTGTTTCTTTTTTTTCTTTATTTTTCATTCTTTTATATTTCTCCCCCTATTTTTCTCCCTTCCCCATTTTTTAAACGTAGTTTTTCTATGTTTGTCATTTGTTAAATATAGTTTTAACAAATTATAGTCCATAAATGGAAAATATAGAAAAACTAAAAAACAAAGGGAGAAACAGAAGAGAATGGAAAAAAAAAAGAAAGAAAGTTAAAAGAACAAGAAAAAAATTAAATTGCCCAAAATGAAAAAAATATAGGGACCAATTGTAGAATTTAACCTAAAATTTTCGTTTGAAATGATGATTTAATGTGCCATGTCAGCTTACCGTAACACCATTGATACGACCTTAGCTCTATCGAATCCATTGAGTTGCCACAAGGGCCTATTACTAGGTCACGAGCTAAGAAATTTAAAGACACATTGACAAGCTACGTGGAATGAGTTTGGGAAGAACAAGAAGTCGAACTCATTAATCATGCATGGATGAATTTCATAGGCGTTACTTGCAATTTATTGCAAGTAGAATTTAAATTTTAATAAACTTAAGTTTAATAAATGAGTAGCTGGTTTTAATTCAACTCAGCTTAGTTTATTTATTTGAGTTTTTATTGAACTTCATTTAATAAGATGCTTATTTAATTAATCTAGTTACTAGGATAATTTATTGAAGCATGATTTCAAGTTTATTTAATTTTGCTTCTTTTAATTAAACTAGTTGCTGCATTAATTGATGCCTTTGTTTTTAGTTCATTTATTGAAGTCAAGTATTTAATATGATTGAGTTTAATTAGTGATTAATTGTGTTTAATAAAGTTCATTTTAATGTGTTTATTGCAGGTGTCCCTTCATCTCACAACCGTTACATTTCAAGGCTGTTACAACTTAATGGAAGTGACTTTTCAAGTGTTTTTTTCGGCTACGAAGGAAGAAGTTGTTACAAGGGAGGTTTCATACATCAATTAAGGAGTTTTAAGGAGCATTTTAACACCCTTTTAAATTCGGCAACAACCTCTTCACCTACCAGCTAATTTTGTTCTTTCAAATATTAAAACAAGCATTCAAAACACCATTAAGTAGTTGGTGTCTTTTCGGCTGGCCAAGGAAAATCTCAAAAGACATTTTTCAAGCAATCAAGGATATTTATTCTGCTGAATTAAAGTGAATTCAAGGATGGAGTTAATTGTTACAAGAATGCCAAGAGACTTGAGTTTAATTTCAGTTTTAATTAGCACATTAAGATGTGATTATTCAGCTAGTTTTTCTATACCTATAAATATGTGTAACTAGCCATTTTTGAAGGACGTCTGGACATTTTAATGAAACTCTACTCATTTGGTGAGAAATACTTTTCTCCAATTTTGTTCAAAGACCTGTTGGTTTAACTACAAAGCTAGTGGCGTCAACCTGTTTTTTGCCTTTCTTGAACTTATCACTTTCGCAAGTGTGGCGTTCGAACCTTATACTGATGTTCCTATCTTTCTTGATAGTGGGTCGAGGTTTTGACCGAATTTACAAATCTTTTCAAAAGCATATAAATATTGGGTTGACACTAATTAGTGTTGGTTCGTATTTGCTTCTTGAACCGTTTCTTTCTATCCTTTTACCATATCCAAAACATAATCAACTTTTACCATTTATTTGATAACCAAATATTTTCCCTTTCCAATTAGCCATTTTATTTTTGATCTTTTAATCCCAGTTGAGCCTATTTTATTGATTTAGTTAGATATCCATCTAATTGAACCATACTTTCTCGTAGACAATCGGGCAACGTAAATACGACTCGACTCATTATTCGAGGCGGATCATATCAACCATTAACTATAATTAACGGCTTAGTGGCTAAAATGTTACAATATGATAACATAAGTGATTAAAACGTAACATTTCAAACATAAATAACTAAAATGTAACATAAGAAAAACCAAAGTGATTATTTTAATGGTTTATCCTTAAAAAAAAAACAACAGAGGGGACCCGTAGTAGAAAGTAAAAGCATTAAACGCTTTTTATATGACAAGCTTTTGATTCAAAAAATGATAAATAATGTAAAATTTCACTTATTTTTTATTAGATAAAGAAAAATAATCCAAAACCCTTACATAAGTAAAGGGGTTTCTCAACAGATAAAATCCGTAAAAAGTATCACTATACGGCGGATGTACGTAGTTGAACAAATTTAATTTGTTGTATAGGGTATAACAAAATTCAAGGGAGCCCTAAAACAGAGTGCTTCAAAGAAAAAGAATCCATATGTTTGGGGCTTTGGCGGGCAATTGTCTCCACTCGCCACTCTTCACTTTCATCCAATCCAGTTTCCAGGTGCACAGAAACTAAACTTCATTCTAAATTCCCCCCTCTTCTAATGACTATTTACTCTCTCTCTCTCTCTCTCTTTTTCAAAGAAAAATTAATTTCCCACTATATTATTTCTTATTTATGTGTTTTTGCTGTCTCATTTATTAGGGTTGTATTTTTCAAATGGAATGTGAGAATTTTCCAAAGAAAAAAGCTTAAAAAGAATGTTTTATTTTTGGTTAAGAGCATCTATGTTTTAGTTAAACCCTTGGATGGTGATTACGGATGCAAATATTGTCTTAGTTAAGAGCTTCTATGTTTGAATTATTATTTTCTCTGATGCCATTGACGGAGGTTCAATGTAATTTTTTTAAAAAAATTTATTATTTTAATGAAAGATTGAAAAAGAATATTTTGGAAAGAATTTATTTCATTGCAGGCTGAAAATTCTTTTTCATTCCTGTTATTTCGTTTAATCATGCCATTTCCATTGCAGGAGAATTGACATCAATCGGCTTTCTGGTTAAATTCATCTTTGAAGGCTCTTGTATGCATATATCATAATACGAGAAAAGGAATGCTATGAATTAATGGCGTGTTTTCATTCTTTGAATCTTCGCACTCCTTGCTTATGGACGAGTCTACCTTGCATTCGGAGACATTTCTCAAGGAATCTGAAGGATGGAAATAAATTATTGAGTTTTAACAGATTATATGTGATCCGCCCTTCACCATTTCAATGCCTGAAGGTACTGCTCAAGAATGTTTGTAGGGCAAGGAGAATAAGAACCTTAGAAGAGTTTTTTTTCTCTTGTTTATTGGCTGCATATTCTTGATTAGAAAACAGTGTCAATTGTTTGGATTTTAGTTAGGACAGTATTCTCATTTATGCATATAGCCCATTATTGTATCTTCAGTGCCCCTTTAGTAGATTTTGGTTCCAGACCAATCAATACATTCTTGTACGAATGCTGTTGTTACTATAATTACAACGTTTGAACTTAGCTTTTGAAACTGAAATATACCATTTATGTGGGAAAATGAGGATACATAGATTGCCTTCAAACTTAAAAATAGTATAGTTAAATAGCATGCATCATGTTGGTGGTTGACGGATTGCAAATGGCTTTTTTGCTTTTGCAGTCTTTTTATTTTTATTTTGGGAGATAGTATGCATATCCTACAGGGAGATTATGTAACTTTTTCTTGATGTTATTCATGCACTTTTTCTTTGACAGAAGTACTGTAGCTTATCTGGTAACTTAAGTTCTACTGTACCTGGTGATCTTCATGCAATTCCCCATGGGAATGCAGTGATTTCTTCGAAAAAGGAACAAATATTTCATCAAGAGGCAGCTCTAGGGAGAGCCAACCTTCAAGAAACTGTGGTGAATGCTAAATCCTCAAATGGTAGAGTAATGCTTATTGATGGCACATCAGTCATTTATAGGGCCTACTACAAACTTCTAGGTAATTCATGCCGATCATGTTTTCTGATTTTCTGAAAAGGTTTTTGTTTTCATCGTATTGGAAGTATTGTTCCTTTTGTTTCCTTCTTTTCTGCTGCTAGTCTTAGGTGTTTCCTTGTTGCTGCCTGGTTTTCGTTTTTGGTGTCAATGGGTAAATTATTTCTTAAATTAAACATGAACAAAACAAAAGGCTTAGGTATATAATTTGTTTCTAAAAATGTAGTCGTCATAATAACTACCTTCCAAGTTCCAACATAATTATTCTTCTTTGTGCCTATAACTGGGTATAAGTTACTTTTACAAATAAATTTTCTCCCTATCATGTGTCTCTTATGTTACACTGATTTTACTTTTTACTTTATTTCCCCCCATGTTTTCATGTAATGTTGGGAGTAGCAAAACTGCACCATGGGTACCTATCACATGCTGATGGCAACGGTGACTGGGTTTTAACTATATTTACAGCTTTATCACTTGTAAGTTATACATGCGTCATTAAGGGAAGTCCTTTGTTTTACTTTCTATTGTATTTATGCTGAAGGCATTCATTTGATGTAGTTTCATTGTTGCCTGCTATCTGTTTTACTTATTCATTGGTAATAGAATACACAGTGGAGTTATGGGATTTGCTGATATATGCATTATTTTCATGATGGAAGTACTTGATTCTTTGTTAAGCTATCAGAGGTGGCATGATTCTTATCTGTGGTTCCAGAAGATATGGATGTCACTTTTTACAGGCTCTGTTTCATGGAAAATACTTTTCCATGGGAAAATGTATTTCATAGAAGGCATTTTCCTTAATAGATTATTTTGCTCTCCTTTTTAGGCGACTCTGTTTAAAGTATTTTATATTGTTTGAAAAATAACAAAAATCTTGAAATTTTATATACTTGTTCAGAATCTTTTTAAGATTTTAATTTTCAATTTTTTTGTATTGGTTAAGGCATTTCTAATTATTGTTATCTTGCAGATAATTGATGTTCTGGAATTTGTTCCTTCGCATGTAGCGGTATGCATGCTTTTTATTTTTCTGTTTAATTGTCTTGTTTTTTCTTAACAACATTTTTAGAGATGCTTGTCTGTTTACTTCTCCACTGTCCCAGATTGGCTTGAAGGCATTACATTTTACATTAGAATTTGGAAGTTCTGTAAACAAACGGAGTCTGACGTTATTGATGGAAAGGCATAAAGGCATTTTTATTAATAGGAGGCATTTCTATATTAAATTTTCTCTCGCTAATAAAAAAAAAAAGAAAAAGAAAAGATCCATAAAACTGATAAAAATTATTTTCAAATATTGTCTGTTTGGGCTATATTTATAACCACTAGCAAACTATTTCACTAAAAGTAGGGACACTGAATTTTTATAGAAGAAAGCACTTTTAATCTCCAACTTATGTTTGATCTTAAAGTTGAAATCTGCCTACATTGCCTTAATGGGAGTAGCAAACTGAAAAGTTTATGATTTATCAATCATTATTAACATACTAATTTGGTTTGTCTCACTGGCTGTAAACTTGATTATTATTCTAATAAAGCATGTTTTTTTTGTATGTTAGTATCCTGTCAAAAATTAATTTTAAGTACTTGCTGATCTACCATGTTAGTATACCTATAGCATTTGGTTAGGTAGAAATACAGATATTTTGGTCTGATATTCATACATAGAATTAACTAGTTTGATGAGTTAATTGAGTTACAGTTTTTTACTGTATACTGCTGTTAAGATTGCCTTTAGAGCTTGTATAACATAACAATGTGTAGTATTCTTTTCTCTTGAAAAGGAAAAGGCTAAATGGAAAACTTATATGAATTTCTTCACCTGAAGCTTCTTAATTTTAAGTACAAACGTGTTAAACTTATTATCATCCATATGGCAACAGAAAAACAAGGAACTTAAAGTAATGAACTTTATGATTTTTTTCCCACTAAGTTAACACAAATATATGGAGTATATGTTGACTATTCAGTTATTTTTTCTCTTGGAAAGTTGTTAATTGCATAACCTGCATAGTCTTTTAAGCTGTACCACAGAAATTTCTTTCTTATGGCTTTGTGCTAGGCTGTCCATAGGTATTCCTTGCTGTGATTTTATAGCTTGTCATTGCAGTTGTCTTGCATTTTCACTTTACTGTTTATATAGCTGTATAATTTTCCAAATACAGTGTTTCTTATGCATTTCCCCCCTTTCTGATGCAGGTGGTATTTGACCATGATGGTTAGTTTTAAAAATTCAGTATTATTGTTTCCTTATATTACTTAATTTATAAATCACTATATGTGTGGCTCTCATTCCAACAGATAATTTTACCTTTTGTCCTTATAAGCATGGTTTATTACTATTTAAATAGATCTTTGAGCTTTTGGAAATGGATTTTAAATGGAACTGATATTAACTAGTTTTGCTCTTGTTGCCCTGGTGAACATTTTCCATACTTAATCTACTTTTGTTTCATATACATTTCTGTTACTGGTAGGAGTGATCATGTTAAGTCTTGGGGAGAAACCTAAACTGGACTAATCAAATTGGCCTGAATTAAACATATTCCTTGAAAGCCTAACTAAAAGAGTGAAAATTGGTTCAGTTGCCACTTACCACTATTTCTTGAAATTTCCAAGATTATGATAAAACAGTACACTTTCTTGTTCTATTTCATAAATTATATAAAAAAACATGTGTGACAATTTTGTGCTGTGGGTTTCATTAGGTTGATCATGTTTTAATAATACTACCTATCTAACTGGAGGCTAGAAAAAAAAATCAAATACATTTGATCTGACCTATCTAACTTATATATTTTGTTTCTGTTTCTCCTGGTCCTTTTCTTTCCTTCTTTCAGGATCCCAAATTTAAACAATCTAAAGCATAGGTTCCATTGAGCTAGTGCACTTTTATGCGAACATCCTGATATGCACTCATGCCTGCTGTTAACCTTACTTGCTCTCTTCTTTTGTGCTATCACATGCTTGTTTAGTTTTTCAAATTCTGTTCAAAACTTGAGGCCTTTCCCTTTATTTAGTCTTTAAGGCATGAGTTGATGCTGACTACCAAAGAAGGGCTAGCTTTATATCAAAATCCGTTTAAACATATAGGGTATCAATTATACTTTCTTCATTACCATTTATTTCTCCAAGGAACATTTATTCCTTTAATGTTGCCTGTGCAAATCAATATTTCCTACTGGGATTCCGAAATTTGTAATTTTTCTTGGCTTAACAGAAATATGTTTTCTAGTGCAGTGCCACTTTTGAAAGATTTAACAAGTTATTTTTCCTTTTGTTGTGCAATAGGGTTGTGCTTTTTTTTTTATCCATTACTTCTGAAATATTCAGATAAATAATCAAAATTTAACTTCAAAGCAGTCCTAATTTTAAATAAAATTAAGTATGGCATTACAAATTAGAAACATGTTGTTGGATGCTAATTTTATTGAGTTATATTTTTCTTTATATGTATCTATTTTGCTTTCATATACACATCTGCATAGGTATGAAGCTTGTTCTCATAAGCGTATTTGTATGAATTCTGTTGTTCAACTATACTACTGGGAAATACCAAGTTTATCCTCAACTTTCAGATTGTTGGCGACTTGGGGATGAGATCTGTTTAGAAACTACGACTAATATTTGATGCTTTTGAGAAAATTTTTTGGTTTCAAATATCTTTCTTAGCGATTCCTGGGCTAGTTCATATAGAAGTTCTCATGTTTGATCCAAAAGTTAGTGCTAGGTGTTATGTAAGTGTAGTACCAGTTCGAAATGTTCCCCGTCTCTCTCACACTCTCTCTCACCTTTTAGCATGTTGATATCAAGGGATTTGGAAGTCATTCACCCACACTTCGGTTGAAAGCCCCCATTAGTTCTTCACTACCTTTCACTATTGAGCATAGACAATACATTTTTTTGAGCTCGTTTTTGTGCGTATAAGCACTATTATATGCTAAAAAAAAACTTTGTATACTTATGTCATTTGTAGTGTAAAAGTCTTTTAGCTTAAATTTATGTATGAAGATCTGAAACTCTTTCCAATCTTAATTTTGTTTCCTGAAAAATATATGCAGATTTTGAATTCAATTGGATGTTTCATTTAATAAAAGAGGTAGAAATTTTGTCTAAGACGAGTTTCCTATTTTTGCTCAAAATATTGCTTAAAGACTGATGAAATCTGAATCGTTTTGGTCATTGAAGTTTTACGAACCACTTTAGCATCTCTAAGATGCCCAATACGATCAAAACAAAACCTTTTAATGTTATTTGAAGCTAATGTGGATTGCTATGCACCTGAATTGATTTTATTTTTGGGCGCTTTATGCTCTTTATGTGCTGGATATGATCTAGTATGGTGATCCCTTTTCTAGTCAGTGGCATGGAGTTCCATGGCTTCTGAAGCTCTTCCTTCAAGTAATTTTTAATAAAAAGGACCTCTTCTTTTCAGGAATTCCATTTGGTCATACGTCTATTTCTTCAAAAGAAAATGTCATGGGAAAAGGTATGCTTTTTGATGCAATTTTTTTTCAATTGTGTGGTCAAATTGCTGACATAGACTAATCTCATAGAAATCAATCGTGAAATTTGGGATAGTATGAGTCTGCGAAACTGGATAAGTAATGATGAAGCCTTGTGGGTGTAACACAAGCAAAGACACATTACATATGTGTATATATATCATACTGAAGGCCTGATCTTCCAAGTAAAAGTGAAGGCCAGATCTTTAAG
Organism: Gossypium hirsutum; assembly: GCF_007990345.1. Taxonomy (NCBI): domain Eukaryota; kingdom Viridiplantae; phylum Streptophyta; class Magnoliopsida; order Malvales; family Malvaceae; genus Gossypium; species Gossypium hirsutum. The sequence goes on from NC_053425.1 coordinate 25,973,020, forward strand.
TCCTTGGTTCTTTCAGATTGAGGGGGTTTTGCATGTCCTTAGTTGTTTAAAGTGAGAATTTTGAAGTCCAATATGTGTATTATACCCCATCCATCAACTAGAAACAAAAACTTAAATGAATGAAATATAATCATATAACACCACTTTCTGGTTGACTATGATTGCCTAATAATCGCACTTTTTTTCTTCTTTTCAAATATAAATACCAATAATGCCACTCTAATGACTTCCTCAGTCTCTTGATATCTTGTAAATTAAAAGTCCTGTCAGTTTACTTTTACTGTCATTTCTGCTTCTGCTTCACGAGCAGGTTTCACATGGGAAAGCTTATTTCCAATTTGTTTGACAATCTTTGACAGGTTTCTTGCTTCTATCCCTAGTTCTCCATCAAAGAACCAGTAGTCCGTTTAACTGTGGTTATTTAGAAAGCAACATGTTATGGGCAATGCTATGACGGCTTTAACTTCGATCTTTAGGAGGTTTCATCACATTGGAATTTAGGTTTAGTTGAACTTGCTATGACTGACTTAGAGAAAGACTTTAAGAAATAAGAATTTCTTGAATGAGATGAATAGACAGAGCAATTCTTGCTTAGTATTAATTCTCATTTACTAAGATTTAAAAACTAAATGAATGCATGTATTTAAGAAATGTGTTTGCTAATTGACAAATTTTCGAGAAAGTGAGGAAAAAGCAATGGCCATTTTAACCAATTGCTTGACTGTTATAATATGTAATTGATGGATTGGGGTCATTGTGAAGTTTAGGCATAACCATAGTTATCTTGATTGTGTGCTATCACATTTTCTATAGTGGTGCATAAGTCCTTTTCCCAGTCTCTGTTCGTATGATAAACAGGAAATCTCTGCTAACATGGACGATGTATGAGCTTCTGTAAAGAGGCGAAGCTAAACCATTAGATCTGCCTTTCGAAGCTACTTTCTTCCTGGTCAATGACTTTTAGACCTAAAGTACTTCTGGGAGAGCCTTTTCTAATTGTATCACTAGCTTTATACATGGACTTATTTCTTGTAAGAAGCATTAACTGATATAAAATATTGTCATATTCTAATGTAGGTTTCAATGCTTTATCTTTATTGTATCTTTTTAAGAGGCCTGTGATGTGGTCCTTTTTCCTATTTGCATCGGTGTATTTGACTCTTGTTAAACTTTCTTTTGACTTTAGGTATTAATTGTAGTATTTGCAAGTAAAGAAACATGCATTGTGTTATATCACTTTTTGACTGGAAATATACATGTTTTCATCTGAATAAATGTCTGAAAACATATTATCAAATTTTGAAGGTTTAAATTTTCGTCATACTCTATTTCCTTCATACAAGAGCAACCGCCCTCCTACACCGGATACCATAGTGCAGGGACTTCAATATTTGAAGGCATCCATCAAAGCTATGTCCATTAAGGTGATAGAGGTATAACTGATTTGACGCCAGATATGCTTATGAATTTGTTCATCCTTTTTGTGTGTAGCAAGTAATTAAGAATTTAGTCTAAGGCAGGTACCTGGTGTAGAAGCTGATGATGTGATTGGGACACTGGCTGCAAGGAGTGTTGATGCAGGGTTTAAGGTAATTTTCTTAAGACTTACTTGGGAAAACATGAGCATGCCCTTTGATATGGACTTTTAGTTTTGTTTGGAGTACAAGAAGTTTCACCAGTTCAAAGGTACTTCCTTTTGCATGTGACAATCAGTTGTTCAATTTATTGTGTGATATCACATTTATTAATAACAATTATAAGAAAAAAGGGTGTACAATTTCAAAATTGGCATTCAACATGCTTCTTTTACACGAATTGAACAAGTTTAGGAAGAAGAATTATTCTTATTTTTTCTAATCTGACTATAGCCTTTTAAAGAATAGTAGGAAAAATAAAAAGGAAATAATCTCTAGAAATTAGCCTATCCCTAAAAATTAGTAATTTGATTATGGCTAATAGTACAAGGAAATTCCTAGAACTAAGGTAGAAAATCTGCTTAATTTAAGGAATTCCAGCACTCCCCCTCAAGCTGGAATGTAGATGTTAATCAAACCCAGCTTGCCCATAATTTCTTCGAACATTTTTCTGCTCAAGCTTTTGGTTAACACGTCTGCTACTTGTTGTCTTGTAGGTAGATATGAAACACAAACTTCCCCTTTGTTAATTTTCTCCGTAATAAAGTGGCGATCAATTTCCACATGCTTGGTACGGTCATGGTGTACAGGGTTATGAGCTATGCTAACTGCTGCTTGGTTGTCACAGTATAATGTTATAGGTTTTGTATAGGGTAATTTTAGTTCACCCATTAGCCGTTGTAACCACATTCCTTCACATATACCGTGGGACAAAGCTCGATATTCAGATTCAGCACTGCTGCATGCCACAACAAATTGCTTTTTACTCCTCCATGTCACGAGATTACCCCAAACATAGCTGCAGTAACCGCTTGTGGAGCGCCTGTCATTAACTGCCCCTGCCCAGTCTGCATCAGTGTAGACTTCTATGCTTCGATTTACATCTTTCTTGAAATGCAACCCCTTACCAGGAGTCCCTTTTAAGTATCTCAATATCCTGTAGGCAGCGTCCAAATGTTTCTCCCTAGGAGCATGCATAAATTGACTTATAACACTTACTCCAAAAGCTATGTCCGGACGAGTGTGAGAAAGATAAGTTTTCCCACTAACCGTTGATATCTCCCCCTATCTCTCTTCCCCATCCTTATCAGTTCCTAATTTAAGGTTGGGTTCCATAGGAGTCTCGGCTGGTTTGCAACCCAACAGTCCAACTTCAGAAAGTAGATCAAGAACATACTTTCTTTGAGAGATTGAAATGCCTGCCTTTGACCTTGCTATCTCCATTCCTAGAAAATATCGAAGATTCCCCAAATCTTTAAGTTGAAACTCAAGACTTAAGAACTCTTTTAGTCTTTCAATTTCAATAGAATCATCCCCTGTCAATATTATGTCATCTACATAGACAATGAGAATACAACACTTCCCATTATACGAGTGTTTGTAGAATAAGGTGTGATCAGCATGACCTTGAGTATAATGTCTACTAGTCATGGCTTTGGCAAAACGATTAAACCAAGCCCTAGGGGATTGCTTGAGTCCATACAAGGACTTCTTCAACTTGCATACTTGGCCCTTGCTTCCTTCGAATCCAGGCGGAAAATCCATGTGGACTTCTTCGTTTAATTCTCCATTGGGAAAAGCGTTCTTTACATCCAATTGGATCAAAGGCCATTCTAAGTTGACAGCAATTGAGAGAAGCACTCGAATAGTATTCAATTTGGCCATCGGTGCAAATGTTTCCTCATAGTCCAACCCATATGTTTGAGTGAAACCCCTGGCCACAAGTCTAGCCTTGTATCGATCAATGCTCCCATCTGGTTTAAATTTTGTGGTGAAAATCCACTTACAACCCACTGTCTTCTTCCCAGTAGGTAGTTTAGATATTTCCCAAGTTCCATTGTCTTCAAGAGCCTTTATTTCTTCCAACACAGCTTGCCTCTATTTGGTTGACTTAAGAGCCTCTTCTATGTTTTTTGGAGTTTCTATAGAGTCAACATTAGAAACAAAGGCATTGTAGGATTTAGACAAGTTTCCATAGGATACAAACCGAGAAATAGGATGTTGAGTGCAGCTCCTAGTGCCCTTTCTTACTGCAATTGGAAGATAGATGGAAGATGAAGGAGGTGAAACTTCTTCCTCAAGACAGTCCTCGGGTAAAGATGGCATTGGCACTGCTGTTTCTATTTCAGGCAGCTGATGTCTCCGAGAGTATACACGAAGCCCCTAAGTTTTTTCTTGTTGTTTTTCAGAATGAGTGGGCTGTTTTTCTTCATTGGTATGGTTAATCACCCTTGTTTCTTGTTGCTGAGCAGTGGAGATAGGAAAAACAGGTTCCAAAACAGGAAAAACAGGTTCCAAAACAGGAAAAACAGTGGCTGTAGGATTTTCAGCAGGTTTTGTAGTGGTGGTAGGGCTGATAGAGTCTGAAGGTATAATGAGAAGATTGCTCAAGGTCTCATCTTCACTAAGTATCTCCCCCTGAAGATGAGAGGCTGAAAAATATGGCTCGTTTTCGAAGAAAGTAACATCAAGGGACACAAACATCCGGTGTAAGGTTGGAGAGTAGCACTTGTACCCTTTTTGTGTAGGTGAGTAACCAATAAAGACACAAGTGTGGGCTCTAGGATCAAGTTTAGATCGGTTAGGTTGATGGTTGTGGACAAATGCTTTGCAACCAAATGTTTTGGTTGGGAGATTAGGAACACGAAACAAGGGAAATTTTTTTTGAAGAGTATGTAAAGGTGTTTGAAAGTTTAATACCTTAGATGGGAGTCGGTTTATAAGATAACAAGCAGTGAGGACAGCTTCTCCCCATAAATACTTTGGTACACCCATAGTAAACATAAGAGCACGAGCCACAGCTACAAGGTGTCTATTTTTCCTCTCGGAAACCCCATTTTGTTGAGGGGTGTCAGGACAAGAACTTTGATGTATGATTCCTTGCTCAGATAAGGACTTAGGATAGAATTAAAGTACTCTCTCCCATTATCAGTTCTAAGGGTGTGAATATTTGAATTGAACTGGGTTCGAATCATTGAATGAAAATTTTTGAAGACTCTAGAGACTTCGGACTTTTCTTTAAGGAGATAGATCCAACAAACTCTAGTGTGGTCATCAATGAAAGTTATGAACCACCTAGCCCATGTGATGTTTTTTACTCGACTGGCTCCCCATAGATCACTGTGGATTAAAGAGAAAGGTTGAGATTGAACATAAGGTTTCAAAGGATAAGGGACACGAGTGTGTTTAGACAGTTGGCAAACTTCACAGTTCAATGAACTTATTTTCTTATTTAGAAATAGTAGATGAAACAATTTCTTCAAGTACATGAAATTTGGGTGTCCTAGTCTACGGTGCCATAGCATGATAGAATCTTCTTTTGATGTAGATAAGGCCATCCCTTCTTGTGAACTGTTTTTGTTCCAAACATATAAGCCATCATCAACTTTAGCAGTGCCAATCATCTTCCCCGATTCCTGTTCCTGAACCACACAACCTAAAGCAGAAAATTCAACAAGTACTTTTTGATCCTTGGTAAGCTTGCTAATTGAGAGTAAATTATAGGAAAGATTTGGAACATGTAAAACTTTATCAAGGGAAAAATTTTCAGTAAGTCTAACTGTCCCAATTTCAGCCACCAGCGAGTAAGATCCATCAACTATGCGAATCCAAGAGTGATCATGACAAGGTAAATAGGTGTGAAACAAACTTAGATTACCTGTCATGTGGTCGGATGCACCCGAGTCTAGTATCCAGGAAGTTGTGAAAGGTTCGTGTGTAGTATTTAAAGCAGTACCTTGAATAGCTAGTGACCCACTGACTGTAGGAGTCCTGAGTAGTTTATGAAGAGCCTCAAGTTGAGTTTTGGTTAGCCGAAGTTTATGAAGAGTCTCAGAGGAATTTTCGGTGTCACCCATGGGAGTAGGGTTTCTAACAGAGAAAACAGAACAAGAAAAGAGAAGAAAGAGTAGGATCAACTGAATTCCTGATGCTCTAGATACCATGAACAAGTTTAGGAAGAAGAATTATTCTTATTTTTTCTAATCTGGCTATAGCCTTTTAAAGAATAGCAGGAAAAATAAAAAGGAAATAATCTCTAGAAATTAGCCTATCCCTAAAAATTAGTAATTTGATTATGGCTACTAGTACAAGGAAATTCCTAGAACTAAGGTAGAAAATCTGCTTAATTTAAGGAATTCCAGCACGAATTAAGGAAAGACATATTTACCTGATGCTGGAGCTGTATTAAGAGTTTACTTTTTCAAAAGTTTGAAGTGGTCTGAAGTTTCTCTTGTTGAATCTCTGGTTACTTGGTAGCTACTGTTACTCCACTGATGACGTATGGTGGAGGCATGTTGATTGAAATAATTGGAGATGTTTTTGGCCAGTTTCAGTTCTTATGGTATTAAAATCTGTTTCTGTAAAAAAAATAAAAATAGAATCACATTAATGATTTAAATTTTCAAAAAGTTAAGCATTTCAAAATAATTCTTGACGTTATATAATCAGTTAATGACGATTAAGCGATACCTTCTTAAAATGGCTGAATGATTAATGATATCAATGGAAATATTTCCTTTCTTTTAATCCTTGTCCATCTATATGTGAGTAAAGAGGTAGAGCATGTATATCATAATGGAATAGGAAGAAAGTAGTTGTCTTATAAAAATCAGGGCTGAAGTCAACAGGCTTTGATTTTTGTAAATAAGTTTGCTCATAGGATTTGACTAAGTATTATGCAACCAAGAAATCATTTTATTAGAAGTATCTATGATTTATTATTCCTAAGGACACAATTTTAGTATCATATAAATACTCAGTATTTTAGTACTTTGCCTTTCTGATTAGGTGCTTTGGATTTAACTTTTTTCCTGACAGGTTCGAGTTGTCTCCCCAGACAAGGATTTCTTTCAGATCCTATGTCCTTCATTACGCCTACTACGAATTGCACCACGTGGCTATGAGTTAGTATACATTCTTTGATACATTATCGTTCTTAACCTCAATTGAAAAGGGTAATGAAGACCTTGTTTTTCATATAGTGGGCAGCTTGCTAATTTCTTTGTATACATAACGCACATTTTCCATATATATATGTATAAATATACATCTCTCTTTGTGTATGTATGCTTCTTTTGTACAAATTTGTGCTGTACATATGTGTCGGTATCCTAAAGGACTTTTGGTCTAGTATATGGGTTCTAAATATTTCTACAGGAGACTTTCTAATTTGGCTATCATTTTTGATGTGTGCGTGCCCCTGCTAATGTAACTCTCAATGCTATATCTGAATTCATGGATATTGATAGATTAGGCTTATCTCTTGTCGTTTGACTATTTTCCTACTAAATTTAGTGGAAGCTGCCAATTTGGGACAGTTAAAATATAAGTTTTAAAATGTTATATCCGAAGAATCCTCTTGTTATTTTTTTCATTTTCATTGTAAGTTATGATGATGTTATTAGTAATAAACTAGTAATTAAAAGTTTGACTATTTTTTTTTGACTATTTTTGGCTAGTTTAGGTTCATTAATTATATGCTGAAAGTAGTTTAGGAAATTTGGTACCCATATCAAGATATTTAATTTTAGGCCAGAGCTATTTGGGGTTATAAAAGTAAAACTAGATGTGCACCACTATCTTATTTTCCCAGCAAATCTTGTTTTACCTGGAGATTATTCATTATAGAGTAGATACCTTGACATCACACACTGGCTGTTTCTGTCAGTTGTTCAGATTATAATTTGATGGTTACTACTAATTATATTGAGAAGTTGAACTGATAAAATTTACTAATATGTTGAAAATTCGGAACTTTAAGATACTAGTTATGGTGGTTTCTTCTGCCGAAGATAACGAAGTTTGTTTTACTTTTCAGTTTTAGATTTTCTGCCTTGGTTCTTAAGTATCTGATATTTCATTTTTATTGCTTTGCTTTACCAGGATGGTTTCATTCGGAATGGAGGATTTCTCAAAAAGATACGGAGATCTGAAACCTTCTCAGTTTGTTGATGTAGTCTCTCTTGTGGGTGATAGATGTGATAATATCCCAGGTTGTCATAATATTAGTTTCAAATACGCTCAGTAAAATAAGAAAGAAAATATTCACCATTTTTTGGTCAGCGATTTTTATTATTCCCTTCAGTTACTTAATGGCATGGAGAAGCACCAACAAATTGATTTGAGCAATATTTTTATACTTGAACCTGGCTCCTTTTATCTAGCCATTTGTAGAAGCTATACATTTTCTATTTATACATCATATAGAAGTTTAAAGTTATTTGTGATATAAAGCATTTCCTGTTTAAGTTTCTTGTCAAGTTTGCATTCACCATCTCTTGGATGAGCTATGTTTCATGTAAATGATTCATCTGGTTTTTGGGTGTGGAAATGTGAATACATGATAGAGGCGGAGAGGATGGAAAGGAGGATTGGCAAAGACCTAGGGCTAAGTGATGAAGAAGTAGGATTTGGATGTGAGGAATGGGATCTCGGAAGTATGGAGTAGGGAATACAGAATAGGATGTTATAATTATGAAATAACTAGTTAGAAGTGAGAACTAGGATCTGGAATCAGAGCTTGAAACACGAGAGAGATGAGGTGTATGAGAAGTCTTTTCCTTCCAAAATGATGTTTGGTTTTATTAACCATGAGGTATCAGCTAGCTTTATATACTAAAGAAAACTGTATTTAGGGTGATGGCTGGTGTATAATTATGTAACTAGTGGAAGAGATGATATCATGTATGGAATGACCTATGGAACCTTCCAAGTCTCTTTTATTTATTTGTTTATTTATTTGTCACTTCAGGAACCTAAAATTAATTTAGGAATGACCATGCCACTTGTTGTGGGGTTAAACCTGTTATATTATTAATCATACCAGGGGAAGGTATTTGCTGGAGACCCTGGGAAATAAAGGTAAATTGGAAAATGTAATTGACAAGAAATAAGCATATTCACATCTCCTATATGACAGGTTAGGACATTACCTTATTATTTTAGAAATACGGTACAGTGGAAATGGGACTAAGGATGTTTGGATCAAGGACATTGTATACACTTGAATCCTTCTTCATGATTTTTCAATAGAGAAAATAGTTGGTGCATGTTCATTGGTGTTGAGACTCTGGATTGGGCTTTTCTCTTTATTTGGAAGTGGATGTCCTATTCATTTTGGTTCAGCAGGGTCCTATGTGATGGTCATGCCTGGAGTGAAAGCATAGCTTGTTAGTATTAGAGTTTGCAGGAAGTATAAAATGGAGAAATGAAGTTCTTATATTTTTTCACTGCTTTGGCCGTGTACATATATAAAAGTTGGTTTCCAGAAAGACACAAACCATAGCATAAGTCTGACATATCTGATTATAGTGGAAAATTTACGTGAATTAAAAGATTAGTGGCTGCATTTAATAGAGACTACGTTTTACCTTTTCTTTTGTTCGTATTTATGAGGCTTGAATGCTTTGTTTCTGAAATTTTGGATGCAACATGCATAGCTGCAGCGATAGAATGCAACTATGTTGTTTAGATAGAGTTTGGGTGAGTTGGAGTGGCTTAAATTTTACCTGATGTTTTTTCTACACTACTTGTGTTTGAAAATTGAGTTCTTTCCAAGGTTAACATAAGCATGCTTATCGATTCATTACCTTGAATCTCAATACAGAGTTTTCCATCCTAATTTACTTTTCAATCAGATTGCGCCTCAGATTATTGATGTCAATGCATTTTAAGTGCAGGAGTTGATGGAATTGGGAATGTCCATGCTGTTCAACTTATCAGTAAGTTTGGTATGTTATTTTGTTAAGAACTGCAAATCTGCAGTTATTTTTCTATTAGATGAAACTATCCACCCCTTTTCATGTTAGTAATGAGTATGCTAGTCGTCCTGGAATGATAATGAACAAATTAATAGTTTTATTTCACCCTTTATATAAGCAAGGAAATTGGTGTTGTTCCATAGGATTTGAGCAATGTTTTAAATTGTCGTTTCTGGAGGTTCTGTTGGGTATATGATGCCTTTGGGTGACCTTTATTTGATAAATGTTGGTCCTCTGTTAGCTTTATGTTTCTATATCCTTTTGATGGGTTTAGCAAAATGGCTGTCATATGCAAAACCAATTGAATGCCTCATTCTATTTGTATTTATATACTCTGTAAGAATATGAGAATCATTTGTACCTTCTCTCTTTTGTGAGTTACATTCCTATCTTCAAAGATGCAATATCACCATGATTTGTGGCAAGCCTTGAGCCACTACTAGACCTAGACATAGCTATCAGTGGCAATTGATAATCCCTTGCCAAAATAATTTAATCTTCTTCTACCTGGTTCCTTTGAAAAGATAGGGGGGAAAAAAGTACAGTTGCCTGAGTAGCAAGTGAAAACTTCATAAATGCTCTTCATGTCTTGTCACCTAAATGGAGTGAAGTACACTTGTGAATAAAATCTTTTAGTATTAGAAAAAAATGTACAACATCATCATCATATATCTGGCTGAGCATACACATGGCAAATATATATGACGTATCAAATTAGATATTTGTCAATGTTTGTATGAATAAAAGATATTTGGAATGGAATGGGTTATGGAATAATCTATTATGGTAGCTATTAGTATATGCTTTCCTTTTATGAGTAATCATTTGTCAAATTATAGCATACTTGAGTCAATTGTTGATTCCAGCACGTGCTTGGATTGTAGAGATTTAGAGAAGCTTCTATTTCAATGCTAATAGATTTATGCTTCTTCCCCTTGGAAAAGTTAAGAAATATTGTTAATACTGATTTTAATATTGTTATTGAAGATTCCAACTTGTGCATATACTGATTGTAGCATATTTGTGGATATTGGAGCCCATATGACTATCATATTGTTAAAAACAGGCTATTTCGATTATATTTTTCACAAGAAATTACATAAATATTTATACACATAGTGAGCCTAACTTAGGAAACTTTACACTAGGAAACAGACTAATTTTAGGGATGCTGTACCTAAAAGCAGCCTTAAAGTTAGGGATAAAATATTTACAGAATCCTATTTGATACACTCAAATATTCCTTAATTAGGAAACTGAAATCTAACACTCCCTCTCAAGCTGGGAAGTGGATATCATCCATTCTCAGCTTGCTTACTAATTTCTGAAACAACTTCCCAAACAATCCTTTGGTAAGTATGTCTGCTAGTTGACCATCAGTGGATACAAATGGAGTGCAAATTAAGCCACTGTCCAGTTTTTCCTTTATAAAATGTCTGTCAACCTCAACGTGCTTCGTTCGATCATGTTGAACTGGATTATGTGCAATATTGATAGCAGCCATATTATTGTAATACAACTTCATTGGACCTTCCCAGTTGATATTCAAATCTTCCAAAATAATTTTTAGCCATAACAACTCACAAACTCCAAGAGCCATCGCCCTAAATTCAGCTTCTGCACTAGATCTAGCCACAACATTTTGTTTTTTACTCTTCCAAGTCACAAGGTTGCCTCCTAGGAAAGTACAATAGCCCGAGGTTGATCTTCTATCAACTATAGATCCTGCATAATCTGCATCAGTATAGGCTTCAAGGGTTAAATTCTCCCCTTTTTTAAATAGGATTCCTTTGCCTGGCGTGCCCTTTAAGTACTGTAGAATCTGATATATGGCTCTAAGATGTGATTCTTTGGGATTGTGCATAAACTGACTTACAACACTTACTGTATAGGCAATATCTGGTCTGGTATGAGACAAGTAAATGAGCTTCCCCACAAGTCTTTGATATGACCTTTTATCAACTGCTGCATCTTCTAGTGCATATCCAAGTCTGTGGTTCACCTCTATGGGTGTCTATATTGGTTTATAGCCCAACTTGCCCGTCTCTGTCAACAGATCAACTATGTATTTTTTCGAGATATGAATATTCCTTTCCGAGAGTGTGCCACTTCAATACCAAGGAAATATTTTAACTTACCGAGCTCTTTGACTTCAAATTCTTTTACTAGGCATTTTTTTAAGTTCTCCATTCCTTCTAGATCATCACCAGTCACTATAATATCATCAACATAGACTAATAAAGCAGTCACTCCCCCTGAAGAGGAGTGTTTTGCAAACAGAGTGTGATCTCCTTGACTCTGTTTATACCCCAACTTGAGCATTACTTTGGTAAATCTTCCAAACCAAGCCCTTGGGGACTGTTTTAGTCCGTACAAAGCCTTTTTTAGTCTGCAAACTACCTGTCTTGTATTTGGACCGAATCTTAGAGGAACATCCATATAGACTTCCTCCTCAAGATCACCGTGTAAAAAGGCATTTTTGATGTCAAATTGCTGTAATTTCCAGCCTCGGTTGGCAGCTAGTGACAACCACACTCTTATAGTGTTCATCTTTGCAACAGGGGCAAATGTCTCAAGGTAGTCTATTCCATACATTTGAGTGTACCCTTTAGCAATCAATCTTGCTTTGTATCTCTCCAAAGAACCATTTGACTTATATTTCACTGTGTACACCCAGCGACATCCCACTGGTTTCTTTCCTCTCGGTGATTTCACTAAGTCCCATGTCTTATTTTTTTCAAGAGCTTCCATTTCAACTTTCATGGCATTTTTCCAATTCTCATCTTCTAATGCCTCGGATACAGTTTTGGGAATGGAGATAGAATTTAGGCTAGTAAGAAAGGTTTTGTCGTTATGGGTCAAGTTTTTGTAAGACATGAATAGGTACAAGGGATGTTTTGTACAGGTTCTAGTCCCCTTTCTAATAGCAATGGGAAAATCATCTAAATTTGTAGTATTAGAATTCAAAATAGGTTCAACAATTACCTCAGGTCGTATAGGAGAAGAAGATGATTGAACTTGCACCGGTGCCTTTTTCCTTGAGTAAACCAGTAAAGGACGAGTAGTGTCTTGAATTACTCTTGGTGATTTGGGTGTATTAGGCTCTGTTTCAGGTTGTATATGGGCCATTGTTTCAAGTCGGGCAGGTTGGTTAGTAGGCAAGGATTGAGTGGGAGTGTTTGGTTGCTGGATAGGAGCTAGAATGTGAGTGTTTGGTTGCTGGACAGGAGCTGGAATGTCAAGAAGAAAGAATTCTTTGTCCTTATCTTCTGTGAATAAGATCTCCCCCTGAGGATAAGGACGAGTAAAGAAATTCTCTTGTTCTACAAAAATAACATCCGCTGTTACAAATTTTATTTGTGGCTGGATGATAGCATTTGTACCCCTTTTGAGTGGAAGAATAACCAAGAAAGAGACACTTGGCAGCTCGTGGAAAAAATTTTCCTCTATTTTGAGAATGAACATGTACAAAGGCAACACAACCAAATATTTTAAGAGTAAGGTTACTTGAAGTATTGAAATCAGGAAAGAATTTTGCTAGAACTTGCATAGGACTTTGAGATTCAAGGACTTTTGTAGGCAATCTATTTATCAAATGAGTAGCAGTTAAAACAGCCTCCTCCAATATTGTCCCAATATTGTTTAGGGACATTTTTTTGGAATAAAAGGGCTCTTGTAATAGCTAAAATGTGACCATTCTTATTTTCAGCAACACCATTTTGTTGTGGTGTACTAACACAAGATGACTCATGTATAATGCCTTTTTCTTGGAAATACGTTGAGAGAAATTGATTGAAATAATCCTTGGCATTGTCTGACCTAAACCTTTTTATTTCAGCTCCAAATTGTGTTTTGATCATGTTGTAAAAGGTTGGAAAGACAGACCTTACATCAGATTTTTGTTTTAAAAGAAATATCCAAGACACACGAGTACAATCATCAATGAAGGATACAAACCACTGAGCCCCAGAAATATTTGAAATAGTGGATGGCCCCCAAACATCACTATGAATAAGAGTAAAAGGAGTGGATGTTCTTTTATTGCTTATTGGAAAAGAGGTACGTTTATGTTTTGCAAGTTCACAGATATCACAATGAACTTTTTCAACAGGTAATCCTTTGAACAATGAAGGAAACATAATTTTAAGGACTCTAAACGATGGATGACCAAGGCGAAGGTAATAGAGCCAAATTTGGTCTTTATTGGTTTTAATAGATTCGGATATGAAAGATGAAGGTGAGGAATTCAGAGTACTAACTTCTCCACTGGATTCTTCAAGATAGTATAGGCCATTTACGTCCTTAGCATGTCCAATCATCCTCATCGTATTCTGTTTCTGAAAAAGACATCGATTATGATAGAAAACCACTTTACAGTTAGTCTTTGGTAATTCTTTGAATGGATAAAAGATTGGCAAATAGTTTTGGAACATGAAGGACATTTTTAAGAGTAAGGGTTTTGTTTATAACAATATCACCCTGACTAGCCACTGTGATCACAGAACCATTGGCTACTGTTATTTTTCTACTACTAGGGTAAGGTGTATATGAAATAAATTTTTGTGAGGAGTGGGTCATGTGGTCTGTAACTCCTGAGTCAATGACCCAAGAACTTTTGGTGACTGTATCTGAGACTTTAGAATCTTGAGAAGAGGATATACCTGAAAAAGCCAAACTACAAGTACCTGTTGAAGAAGATTTTTCCAATGATCCCAGCAAATTTTTTAACTTCTCAATTTCTGCTTTATTGAATTCAACAGGTGATTCGTGAGAATTATTTTTTCCATCCAGCTGTCTTGCTGTATATGCTCGCCCTTGTCCCTTTGGTTGTCCACTTTTTTCTGAAAAATTTTTATTTGTTGTTTGTGGCTTCCCATGGAGTTTCTAGCATCTTTCTTTAGTATGACGGGCCTTTTTACAGTAGGTGCTGCATACGGAATCCCTGTTAATAGGCTTTGTACATTCTATCTGTCTATTATCTTCACTAGTTGGCTGCTCAACCATAACTCCTCTTCTTCCTTCCTCAGCACGAACAATTGTAATTGTCTCATTTAGTGATGGTAGTTCCTCTTTTCCAAGTATTTGAACTCTTACTGCATCAAACTCAACATTTAGTCTAGCAAGAAAATCATAAATTCGATCCTTTTCAACGAACCTTTTCAGGAGTGCTGCATCTTCACTGCATTTCATCTGAATGCACTGGTAATGATCCATCTCTTTCCATAAACTTTGCAACAGATTGGAATACTCCGTGATTGATCGACTTCCTTGCTTGGTAGATGAAATCTTAGTCTTGATTTCATAGATTTGAGCAGCATCTCGAACTTTAGAATAAGTTTGTTTCACAGCTTCGCATATTTCTTTGGATGTGTTAAGAAACATGCATGTATCACTGATTTCTGGCATCATAGAGTTCCATAACCAAGACATTACCATAGAGTCTTGTTCATCCCAAGCATCAAACTTAGGATCTCCTTCTTTAGGTCCAGTTTCGAGTAAGTGACTCAGTTTTCCTCTTCCCTTCAAGAACGTACGAACCAGTTGAGACCACTTTAGGTAATTTTTCCCATTTAGCCTGTAGGCTACTTGGATGTTCTGAAACTCACTTGTTGGGTTTGAGTTGTTCACAGAAACTTCTGAGACATCCCCAGTGTTACTGATTTTGACAGTTTCAGTCATGTTTCGTTTGAACAAATTCTACAGGCTTGAGGGTTGGTTGGAGTCAGGAAAAAGATCGCCGACAAAGAAAAAAATCCTAGAAATCGGGCTAAAAAAGCTTTGATACCATGTTAAAACAGGCTATTTCGATTATAATTTTCACAAGAAATTACATAAATATTTATACACATAGTGAGCCTAGCTTAGGAAACTTTGCACTAGGAAACAGACTAATTCTAGGGATGCTGTACCTAAAAACAGCCTTAAAGTTAGGGATAAAATATTTATAGAATCCTATTTGATACTCTCAAATATTCCTTAATTAGGAAACTGAAATCTGACACATCAATCTGTCCAATTAATCATCCTTGAAATACTGGTTTCAACTTAATGTGATATGGACCATTTCATGCTCTAAAGATTGTAGATATGTTTTTTCACAACTGTCTTGTGGACTTCATTATGCTCTAATTTTCTAATATTTTATTTTAAGGACATTAAATTAGCTGGGGTTGCACTTTTATATTTGCTTTAAAGCTACTGATTTTCATGCATTGTGTATTCTCTTCTATTCTACGCCACTGTTAACTTTTTTCCTCATCTGTTTTTGTTTTGTTGTATTTGTTTATGATCTTTGTGTGTAGGCACATTGGAGAATTTACTGAAGTGTGTTGATGAAGTTGAAGTGGACCACATCAGGAAGGTAGAATAAGCTCAGGATGAAAATAAAATGAATATGTGCATGCTACTAAAAGATTGTTTTATGTACAATCTTTTGCTGTCAGATGCATTATATATAAGTTGGGTCAATTGCATAAGCACAAGTTGTAGACTTGGTTGGGGTGTGATTTGAATAAATATATTCAAGGAAGTCCTGATTCCTAATAATTACATAAACTCGCCTATAAATGAGGTTTACTTGGACTAATTGTTGTTTCTGTTTATTCAATCATTCATTTTCAGGATTCATTCTAGTTTTGAACCTAAATCGGCTCTAGCATGTGAGAAATTTTGATCTTATGGGTTAAGTTCTAGCCACATATTAACAGCAATTACTGCCCTAAAGCTGAAGCTGCTAGAAATGATTCATTAATTTAGGGTCACGTTTGATAGGTGAGTTAGTTTGTTGATATAAAACTTCTCCTTTTTGGAAGAACAGGTTCAAATAGTTTGTTTTAAACTTCTTGAAGATTTGTAAATATGAAAGCATTATGACCTAACATGGATATTCTGAACTACGTGCTTTTTTCCTTGAGGTTAATCAAAAGACTTTTCGTGAGTTTCTATAGGGAGGGACTAAATATCCTGAATTCACAAACAACTCCATGGTCCCTACTGTGTTATGATGAATAGTAGTTATTCTTACCCGCAAAGGGAAATTTTGGGATTTGATGGAAGAAAATGAGGCGTGGTTTCCATTTATTGCTCTGTGAGAATCTTCTGCATGCTTGCTTTGATGTTTTAAAAGTTTTAATTTTAATGTGAAATAAGGTTCCTTAGCCTCCTCTCTCTCTTTATTTATTTTTTCTTTTCTGTTATATATTATAAGTCAACTGACGAACTAAAGTTCTATGTAATGTTTTGCAGGCCTTGATAGCAAATGCTGATCAAGCCGTCTTAAGCAAAAACTTGGTGATCTTTTCATCCCGCTTGTGGACAACTAGCATTGAAGTGGTTACAGGTTTCTTTATCTTATGCATCTATCCTGACACTTGAAGTTTGATGTTATTGTAGGCAATGCTGAGATGTGATCTTCCATTCTATATGGTACCATTTTCCACCAGAGATCTCACATTTAATAAACCCGAGGTTTGTGGACTGATTTAGTTTCAAAAGATTTACACTTTATATATACGATTTCCTGAAGTTCACTCTTGGTTTGGTGAAAAGATTGGCTATGACTGGCATATGATGTTGTAGACACCTGAATGTTGCATGTTTGGTAACCTAAAGTGAAAGGAATGTCCTTATAGTTGAGGGTCATTTCCATTGCATGATATATTCATATTATATCATAAAATGGAGAAACCTTAAAAACTGTAAATTATGATGGTTGAAAACAGGACAATGGGGAGAAATTCACAAGCCTTTTGAATGCCATAAGTGCATATGCAGAAGGATTCTCAGCTGATCCAATTATCAGAAGAGCGTTCTATTTGTGGAAGAAGCTCGAAGCACCGTGATTTTTGAGATTCAAGTTATCAAGGGAAAGAGGGCCAAGAAAATGGCACTTTTTCTTTTGTTTGGTTCTGAGTGTATAGAACTGCAAAAACAGGAAGAATTAAAGTGAGCTTAGAATTTAATTCAGCTATTAATGTAATTATTCATAAGATATTAATTGAATAAATTTAGAATTTTAATTTCTATATTTCTACACTTTTTTTTCCTTTTATCTTAGCTATAATCGTCTTTGTTAAAAAGAAAAATGAACTCAGATATAGCAGAATCTGTGGTGTTTTGCAATGTAAGGCTAAGGTTGAATCGATTGGAGTTATAGTTCAATTGGATCATCTAGATGGTTTAACCACTTCAAAAAAATAATTTAATAACTATTGAAAGTAAAAATGTTAAAAGCTAAATAATGTCTATATTTTTTGTGACTTGGCTATATTTTGTGAAAGTAAAAAAATAATGTCTACATTTATCAACTTACATAAAAAGTAAAGTATTTAACACAGGTTTTGTGACTTGGCTATATTTTTTTCCAATTAAATAAAGTACAACTTTTATCATTATTTGAGTTTGACCATACACACCTTTACCTTATCCATCAAAGGAATTTGAAACCATTTTCACACTTCAATTTCTTTTATGTTTATTTTTCTAGGCATTTCATTTCGCCTTGAAATAAGAAATTGTATTGATACTAGGTATCAAAAAAAGTATATTAACTAAAATAAAGGAGTAAATAGAAATGGATAAATACATAGTGGGTTCCATCGTTTCGTAAAATTATCATTTTTATTGTAATTGATAATTGAATTTACATAATTTCATAACCAATCATGAATGATTGACCAGAGCATTGATACAAATAATATCCAAATACCAAATTCGTCCCCTGTAGACCTTTCGCATAGCAAAAAAACCTCTTGGGAAGATCAAAGAAAAAACATGTTCTTCCGTTTCCGTAAAGAATTCTTCCAAAAATTCCGAACCTAATTTTTTAAAAAAGCACGGACAGTACTTTTGTGTTTACGAGCCAAAGTTTTAACACAAGAAAACCGAAGTATATATTTTATTCGATACAAACTTTTTTTTTTGAAGATCCACTGTGATAATGAGAAAGATTTCTGGATATCCGCACAAATCAGTCAATAATATCAGAATCGGGGGAATCGGCCCACGTCTGCTTACTAATGGGATGCCCTAATGTGTTACAAAATTTCGCCTTAGACAATGATCCAATGAGCGAAATAATTGGAATTCTTGTATCCAACGTCTTCACAGCATTATCTATTAGAAAATGAATTTTCTAGCATTTGACTCCGTACCACTGAAGGATTTAATCGCACACTTGAAAGATAGCCTAGAAAGTCGAGAGAATATTTAGATAATTGATTTATACGGACTCTTCCTTATTAAGACCACAGGTAAAAATAATATTGCCATAAATCGACAAAGTAATATTTCCACTTATCGATCAGAAGAGACGTATCCTTTGAGGCCAGAATTAACTTGCATCAGTATCTATTATTGTATTTAGTTTATGTATTCATTTTTTAGTGATTTCCTACTTTATTTTATTTTAATTTTATGCAATTTATATATTAATATTAAATTTATAGATTTTCATTTTTTATTTATTTTTTAGAATATTAAAAATTATTATTATATAATTCGAATATTAATTCGAATAATAATAAAATTTAATTTTTAATAATTACAGTATTGATTTCGGAATTTGTATATTTTGTGGTAACTGCGTTGAGTATTGTCCAACAAATTGTTTATCAATGGCCCAGCAGAGTGCTTTCGCCGTTGGTGTTCTTTCTGATCTCTACGCATTTCACCGCTCCACCGAAAATTCCCTCTGCCCCTATCGTACTCCAGCTTGGTAGTTTCCACCGCCTGTCCAGGGTTGAGCCCTGGGATTTGACGGCGGGTAACGAAGATAAAATACGAGCTTGTTTTATAGCAATAGTAATTAATCGTTGTTGTTTTAAGGTCAATCTATTTACTCGCCTAGATAATATTTTTCCTTGTTCACTAATAAATCGACTAATTAAACTCATGTTTCTATAATCAATTCTATCCCCCGATTGGATCAGGGGCAAACGCCTACGAAAAGATCGCTTGGATTTAAGAAAGAGTCGCTTGGATTTATCCATGATTTCTTTATTCCTTATTTCTAATATTTTTAAAAAGAATCCTATCCCTATTTCTATTTCTAAAATCCTATTTTGAAAATTTAAATTATAGAATTAATATAATAAATAGGATTTGATTTGTTTATTTTATTATTGTATTGTTTATTTTATTATTATTTATCATTTCAATATATAATTTAAATATATAAATTTAAATATATTAATAATATTTAATAATATATAAATAATATTAATAATATAATAATATAGAAAGAAAATATGAAAGAAAATATGCGTTATATAACTAATTATATACTTAATATATTTTATACTTATTATATTATCCTTATTACTTATTCTATTATAAGTAAATCGAAAAAATAAAGGGTTCTGAAAAATCTGGAAAAATCGAAACTAAGAATAGAAATCTTTGACGAACGGGTCCCGGAATTGTTATTATTTCGACACAAGAAAAGGAATTTTACACAACCACTTATGAATCCTTTTTCGGATTACACCCATTGTCTCAAGTTTTGGATCGAACAAATCCGAGTGACTCCTCAACCCGAAGTTCCGCCTGAGGAAGCAGGGGCCGCGGTAGCTGCTGAATCTTCTACTGGTACATGGACAACCGTGTGGACCGATGGGCTTACCAGCCTTGATCGTTACAAAGGGCGATGCTACGACATTGAGCCCGTTCCTGGAGAAGAAGATCAATATATATGTTATGTATCTTACCCTTTAGACCTTTTTGAAGAAGGTTCTGTTACTAACATGTTTACTTCCATTGTGGGTAATGTATTTGGGTTCAAAGCCCTGCGCGCTCTACGTCTGGAGGATCTGCGAGTCCCTACTGCTTATATTAAAACATCTCATAAAGAGCAATGTAATAGAGCATCAATAGAGATTCATCAATAATTAGATGAATATCTGTTCATTGAAGAAAAAATCAAGAGCCTTAACTTAAGTCAATAAAGATTGTGTCTATATCGATCCTGTTCATGGATTAACAAAAATGTGCAAAAGCTCTATTTGCCTCTGCCATTCTATGAGTCTCTTCTTTTTTGCGTATGGCATCGC
This sequence comes from Gossypium hirsutum, assembly GCF_007990345.1. NCBI lineage: Eukaryota > Viridiplantae > Streptophyta > Magnoliopsida > Malvales > Malvaceae > Gossypium > Gossypium hirsutum. The sequence goes on from NC_053425.1 coordinate 25,993,462, forward strand.
CACTCCCTTTAGCAGCATCCACTAATTCGGAACTTAATTTGAAAGCCATATTTCGACCCGGACGTTTTCGGGATGCCCCTAATAACCAACGAATGGCAAGTATTTGTGAAATAAGAAATAACTCCGATGGGAAGAAAAAAAAAGAGGGCATTAAGAGACCCTCTTGGCCGAAGAACCCTATTTAGATTAGAGTCCGCCACAATATATAATTGTTGGTATGAAAGAATTTTTTTTGTAATGAAAAACTCAACTTTTAGTACAAGTGAATTTCTGAAAATTCTTTTGGATTTCTAGAAATTCTAGAAATCACTTTATTTCTTGGTGTCAAAATAAAAAAAAAAAGGATATGTGGTATAAAAACGAAGAATCTATTCTCTTCTTTTTCCAAAAAAATGCTCTTGGAGATTGTGTAATGCTTACTCTTAAACTCTTTGTTTACACCGTAGTAATATTCTTTGTTTCTCTCTTCATCTTCGGATTCCTATCTAATGATCCGGGATGTAATCCTGGACGCGAAGAATAAAAAAGGGAGAGTTCCTTGCTTCATTTTTAGAAATGGTATTAGGATTTGATCTATTCCACTACCAAAAACCGAAACGGAAAGAGAGATATTCGAACCCTCGGTACGAATAACTCGCACAACGGATTAGCAATCCGACGCTTTAGTCCACTCAGCCATCTCTCCTAATTGAGAAAAGATAATTACTATGTTACAGCACGCAAAAAGAAAGGCTTGAAAAAAGCCCTTTTTACTTTGTTATATAGTATTATGATCATCCAATAAGAAAGGTTTCAATTTTTTCAAATGAACGATTTGAAGACCTATTGATTCTAACAACTGATTGCAAAGTTGATCATTCGGACCTTTCAATTCATAGATGTGGATCTCAGACCTATGAATAGGGATATTCTCGAAACTCACAAAGAAAAAAGGAAGTGAGTTAGACAAAAAGAGAAGCAACTTGGACAAAAAGAGAAGTAACTTGGACAAAAAGAAACAAAGTGACTTAGACAAATCTTTTTTGTCGATAACCTCAAACCAATCAATCGAATATTGATTAATACGTAATCGATCGAACACTACTTGAAAACGGCTCTTCTGCTCAGAAACGAAATGTTCCAAATGCTCCTGGAAATTCGCAACAAAATATTTTCTGTGCGGTGGTAAAAAAAAACATGCTTTTTTGGGGGAGAGATACTATTTCACCTTCACCAATCGAGTCGCACGTATCTAACATATTCATATCTAATGATTTTCCACAAAGTGGTGACGAAAGGTATAACTTGTATCAATCTTTCCAGTTTGCAATTCGATCCGATCCATTAGTTCGTAGAGCTATTTGCTCTATTGCAGACATTTCTAGAACACCTCTAACAGAGAGACAAATAGTCAATTTTGAAAGAACTTATTGTCAACCTCTTTCAGATATGAATCCATCTGATTCAGAAGAGAAGAACTTGCATCAGTATCTCAATTTCAATTCAAACATGGGTTTGATTCACACTCCATGTTCTGAGAAATATTTACCATGCGAAAAGCGGAAAAAACGAAGTCTTTGTCTAAAGAAATGCGTTGAGAAAGAATGGATGTATAGAACCTTTCAACGAGATAGTTCTTTTTCAACTCTCTCAAACAGAATCTATTCCAAACATATATGCCATGGTTCCTTACTTCGGCAGGGTACAAATATCTAAATTTGATATTTTTAAATACTTTTTCAGACCTATTGCCGATACTAAGTAGCAGTAAAAATTTGTATCCATTTTTCATGATATTATGCATGGATCATAAAACCGTATGATTCTCCCGATCTAAATCAAGCAGGTTTTACATGAAGAAGGTTTGCCTCAACATGTTCTATTCGATACGAGTAGGAGAAGCGGTATTCTTAAAAAAATAGAGAAATCAGAACCAAGTCAAGATGATACGGATCAGCCCCTTCTTCTTGCGCCAAAGATCGGAAATGGTAGAACTAATTATTTATATTAGATTATTTTTTCCTTTGAATATAAACAGAAATAATTAAAATAAACTTTCATTTGTCTGCTACACGATTCAAGATTTCCTTCCATATCAGTATTTGTTGACTCGTAGCAATATGCCAAAAATAGGGAAAAACACTGTAAATTTGACATATTGTTTGCACGGTTGTAAACTAAATGCCAAGAAGCACTTTTTTTACTATAGCAAGACCGAAGTTAATTTAAATGCTAAAATGAAAACAGGCAATTGGAGACAACATTAAAAATGAACATATCAGTGAAGAAGAATCCATTTAAAATACCACACACAAACAAACAAAAGTCTATCTTTTCTCTGAGGGTTTGTAATAATATGCAGAATATTTTTATACCAATTCCATATAAAGACTAATCAAAGTAAATTCACATCCGTAAACAATGGACTTCTATCATATACCATGAATACCTATTCCATAATAGGCAACTCGAGAAAATTAACAAAAAAAACTTGCCAGCTCTTATGGTAAACACAGCACATCAAAGCCAAGAGTTGAACTCCCTTATGTTCCTGGAGCTGCTAAAACCATCAAACCATCAGTGTGACACAACAAATTAAATACAACACGATAAACGAAAATTGGTCAGATAAATTGACATGATTTTCTAATCAACAACTGAACACAATAAACCATGTGCATTACCTGCTACAATACTATATGCTGTTCATAAAGCCAAATATAAAAATCAAACAACATTCCATATTTAAACAGGGACGGCAAAAAAGGATCAACTGATGTGGCAAAATAAGCAGAGTGATATCGAATTGATTACCTTTGGCTGATGGTTCATCCTGAGGTTTCATGGCTGGGAAGAGAAGAACCTCCTGTTTGAATAGCATGCAAGAAATTATGAATGACCATTAACAAATCAATTACAGAATCTAATTAAGTATTTTGCCAAAGAAAATCTCATGGTGCAAGCATGGCAGAGTTGATATATATATATTACTCAGACTCTGGTGTGGCTATCTGATACAGATAAGTATCTGACATGGAAATGTAAATTTTTCTGTGTTTTAATGTATTTAGAGGGTTCTCGGAGGGTAATATTCTCAAATACTTAAAGAAAAAAAAGTAACTTGAGAGCACACCCACAGAGATGAGAAAGGGAGAACCTTGATATTCTGTGAATCTGTTAATAACATAGCTAGCCGATCAATGCCCAGTCCCCAACCACCTGTTGGTGGCAATCCGTACTCAAGTGCAGTACAGAATGTTTCATCCAAAGCCATTGCTTCATCATCACCCGATTGCCGATCCTAATATTCCAACATCTCTATGAGAAAAAGTCCCTATATAATCTTAATTAAAGTTACCACCATGCACAAGACTTGTGACAATGTTTGATACCTTCAGTTGTTCAGCGAATCGTTGACGTTGTACAACAGGATCATTCAACTCAGTGTATGCATTGCAGAGCTGAACAGTTGGAAAATAATATTTTTTTTTAAAATAAACCTCATAGGCCAAATTAAATTACAGAGAAACTAAACTAGATTTATGATGTCGAATAAACTTACTTCATGTTTGTTGATAAAAAGTTCAAAACGTTCAGTCAGTCCTGGTTTTGACCTATGCCACTTAGCCAAAGGACTCATTATTTCAGGATGGTTGATTATGAAAGTAGGATTCACACACGTCTCTTCTAGAAAATGCCCAACAAGCTGCAAACAAGGAAAATAAAAATGAAACTTCTATTAGAAGATGGGCAGGTGTGGCCCCATGTCTAAACTGTGATCCCAGTGAAAGGTGATAATAGATGTGTTCTATCCGGTTTTGATGGTTAAAAGCCCCAATAATATCACTGAAAAATCCCATTAAAATACACACAAATAAACCAAAAACGTGTTCACATTTACAAGAATCAAATTAGTAGTAGATACAATCACAATGTAAACAAATTAAGGGGAGCAGGGACTGAGATTATCATTAAACAATGGGTTCTGCCAAAGCCACGGCTGCACTCTTAAAGTTTACCATATTAAGTTACTATTTTCAAAGCCTTTGAATGCAGCAATTTAACTACTGCATTAAATAAAAGATATTATTATAATAGTAACTCAATAAACTTAGATATTTACTCGGTATGGATTCTAGATTGCCTAAGCAGCTAGCCATCTAGTAAACTAGCAAAAGTTCAACACTTGGACCCTGGAACTTCCTCAGTGAGGAACATTAGATGCTCAGCACCCTCCATATTACATAAAGCTTAAGCTCAATGAGCACCAAGTACCTTGATTCACATAAAAAATATTCAAAGAGAAAGAGCAAAGACAGGAGACATACTTTATCTAATAAACGTGCTGTTGTTTGAGGAGGAGGGCATTTGATCTCAAACTTTGCACATGCATCCACCAAATATTTGTTAGCTTCATCACTGGAAAAGTCCTTGGGTATATTGAGGTTAGCCATCTTCTCCAACTCCTCGACCATGTCAAGCCTCCTGTGAAAATTAGTAGCAAATTTATTAGCAACAGTGACTACAAAGGACATTTTCAGTTTTGTTCACGATTCTTATCATGGTAAAAGCGATCCATAAACCTGAAAGGCGGAGTGAAATCAATCTCTATTGGATCATTTTCAAGGCCATTTGAGTGATATTTAATCTTATAGCCACCTGTAAGTTCCTTGACCATTCCTGTTGTAGATAAATCAAGAAAACCCAACAAATTTAGAAATGAACAGAAAGATATATTCCAATGATAGGTTATTTTAGTTGTGCTTACCACTCAACATTTTTTCAGTGAGCTCCATCAGGTCATTATAGTCTGCAAAAGCCATATAGAACTCGCAAGTAGTGAATTCAGGATTGTGAGTCAAATCAATACCCTCATTTCTAAACTGTTTTCCAATTTCATAAACACGATCCAGTCCACCAACTACAAGCTCCTTAAGATATAACTCCGGTGCAATACGCATGTAGAGCTTCATGTTTAATTCATTGTGATGGGTTACAAATGGACGGGCAGCTGCACCTCCAGCAATCATGTTCATCATGGGAGTCTCAACCTAATGATGAAATATTCACATTAATGGAACGTTAAAAAGGAAAGACTTATAAAGAAACTGATATTTTGATATAATGAATAGATGACTAACCTCCAAGAAATCAAGATTGTCAAGAAAACTCCTTACATAAGAAATGATCTTAGATCTGGTCTTGAATATTTGACGAACCTCCAGGTTTAACATCAAATCAAGATACCGTTGGCGATATCGTGTTTCCTAACATTTAAAAAATTCAAATATAAACCAAATGAATTCCAAGGATCAGGGACTGTCATAAAAGACAGATATAATAGCTTCCAGACTTGCATCATACAGTTTTTCAGTAATATTAGCCAACGGGATGCAATCACAAATAGAAAGGCAAGAGTAAAAATGTAATAACTAATATATCTGAAAAGATCAGTTCCTAATAAGCATCCCATTCTTCATTTAATAAAAATTATGAAAAATTCTTGGTGTGAGTTTGAATTGCTATTGCAACTTAAAGCAAGCTACATTAACATGCATTAGCATTTAACATGGTAGATGGCAGGAAACCAATTATCCAGTAAAGCTTCTATGAGTAAATACGAAATATTACCTGATCCTTCAAAATATATGCTTCAGGGTTCCTGGTACTTCCTGGGACCCATAAATCAGTTTTCTGTGAAGAAATGAAAAACATTGTCATTATCAGGATCTTAACAAACATCAGACAGTCACACTGAACACTGGTTTACCTTCACACTGGCATCAGGACCTGCTTTTTGCCTTGGCATCATATGGAGACAATGGGATAAAACAGTAAATGACTTGGGAAAGATGCTCAACTCCCCTCTCTTTGTTTTTCCTAGAAGAAGCAACGAACAAAATTAAAAAGTGAAAGACAGCTATGAGAAGAAAGCTTCTAGAAATTTGTTAATTTTAAACCCCCCAAAAAATGATGATTGTCAATAGTAAGAGGAGATTCCACACCATCTTTTACAAAATGCTGTAAGAAATGTTAACTAATAAAGCTCACTATAATGAAATTTAAAATATGGATACATACTAAGAATTCATCCACCAAAGAAATGAAGACTACAAGAATGGCTAGAATATCATGAAGGACAGCTGAAATTAAAAAATTTTCGCTCCCAGTTTAAGAGAAATTTACTTTCTGCCTCCCATGCCAGCATAACTTTAAGAGAAGGCATTTAATACATATTTTAAACCTTTTATGGTCTAATTAATAATAAATTTCAATAAAAAAAACAGAAAAATAAGAGTTTTATGAGAAAATACCCAAAAAAATGAAGAACATTTAGGAACAGAAAGAGTGATGTATAACTTCCCCAACCTGGAAACCCAGTGACACCAACTATATCACCACGCTTCACACCGGAATGGAATTTTGCAAATTCTGCTTCATCCAAGCCTGACTTGCTGCAGTAACAGTAGAAAAAAATTTATATAAAAAGATAAGAGAATCGGAGCTGGGAAGTGGAAAGGAAAAGAGACAAGAGGCACATAATCAATCACTAATCTCAACTAGAACATATTCACAGGGGCCAAGGTAATGCCTCCGAAATATTTAGCTTGTATGTGTTTAAAATAATGATATTCAGTTACTCTATTCATATGCATACAGATTTACAGTAGATTACAATATCTGAATTCTTAAAATTGAGACAGATATATGAATTATGAACTTGAAAATTTTTAGTGTATTTCCAGAGCAAATAAAACACTGTATCATAATAAATTTTCAAACACTGCTATAACTGGAGAGAGAGACACTGAAATATCAACCATAGCATTTCCCTATAAGCCGTCCCTAACTTGAATGTGAACCATATATCTAATAAAAAAACAGATAACGTAATGTTAAAAATAAATAAATAAAATATACACCACATGCTCAATTATTTAACTGGAAAATGCACCTATAAATGTAGTTTTTTTGTTGTGATAACAATAAAATGCAAAAAATGTTCACGACGTGCTCAACAGTTTAGTTGGATGATGCACCTAAAATGTAGTTCTTTTCTAATGAATATAAAATCTCAGAAAATTTAACATTTAGTATAGAGTACATTGTTTTTGCCTCGAATTTCTCATAAACCTTCCAATAAGAGAAAACTTGGAAAACAAAAAGGGGGAGGGCATACAAATTTATGATAAAATGGACATATATGTCAGATTTCAGTTTCCTAATTAAGGAATATTTGAGTGTATCAAATAGGATTCTGTAAATATTTTATCCCTACCTTTAAGGCTGTTTTTAGGTACAGCATCCCTAGAATTAGTATGTTTCCTAGTATAAAGTTTCCTAAGTTAGGCTCACTATGTCTATAAATATTTATGTAATTTCTTGTGAAAAATATAATTGATATAGCCTATTTTTAACATGGTATCAGAGCTTTTTTAGCCCGATTTCTGGGATTTTTTTTTCCTTTGTCTGGCGATTTTTTTCCTGATTCCAACCAGCCCTCAAGCCTATAAAATTTTTTCAAACGAAACATGACTGAAACTGTCAAGATCAGTAACACGAGAGATTGTTTCAGAAGTTTCTGTGAACAACTCAAACCCAACAAGTGAGTTTCAGAACATCCAAGTAGCCTACAGGCTAAATGGGAAAAATTACCTGAAGTGGTCTCAACTGGTTCGTACGTTCTTGAAGGGAAGAGGAAAACTGAGTCACTTACTCAGAACTGGACCTAAAGAAGGAGATCCTAAGTTTGATGCTTGGGATGAACAAGACTCTATGGTAATGTCTTGGTTATGGAACTCTATGATGCCAGAAATCAGTGATACATGCATGTTTCTTAACACATCCAAAGAAATATGGGAAGCTGTGAAACAAACTTTATTCTAAAGTTCGAGATGCTACTCAAATCTATGAAATCAAGACTAAGATTTCATCTACCAAGCAAGGAAGTCGATCAATCACGGAGTATTCCAATCTGTTGCAAAGTTTATGGCAAGAGATGGATCATTACCAGTGCATTCAGATGAAGTGCAGTGAAGATGCAGCACTCCTGAAAAGGTTCGTTGAAAAGGATCGAATTTATGATTTTCTTGCTGGACTAAATGTTGAGTTTGATGCAGTAAAAGTTCAAATACTTGGAAAAGAGGAACTACCATCACTAAATGAGACAATTGCAATTGTTCGTGCTGAGGAAGGATGAAGAGGAGTTATGGTTGAGAACAGTCAAGTGGATAGTTCAGCCTTGGTTACAAAAGCTAAGTGAGAGGAGATTTGGCCTGGTGCAGCCAAATAGTGAAGACAATAGACAGACAGAACGTACAAAGCCTACTAACAAGGATTCCGTATGGTGCACCTACTGTAAAAAGGCCCGTCACACTAAAGAAAGATGCTGGAAACTCCATGGGAAGCCACAAACAACAAATAAAAATTTTTCAGAAAAAGGTGGACAACCAAAGGGACAAGGACGAGCATATACAGCAAGACAGCTGGATGGAAAAAATAATTCTCACGAATCACCTGTTGAATTCAATAAAGAAGAAATTGAGAAGTTAAAAAATTTGCTGGGATCATTGGAAAAAACTTCTTCAACAGGTACTTGTAGTTTGGCTTTTTCAGGTATATCCTCTTCTCAAGATTCTAAAGTCTCAGATACAGTCACCAAAAGTTCTTGGGTCATTGACTCAGTAGCTACAGACCACATGACCCACTCCTCACAAAAATTTGTTTCATATACACCTTGCCCTAGTAGTAGAAAAATAACAGTAGCTGATGGTTCTGTGATCACAGTGGCTGGTCAGGGTGATATTGTTATAAACAAAACCCTTACTCTTAAAAATGTCCTTCATGTTCCAAAACTATTTACCAATCTTTTATCCATTCAAAGAATTACCAAAGACTCTAACTGTAAAGTGGATTTCTATCACAATCGATGTCTTTTTCAGGAACAGAATACGAGGAGGATGATTGGACATGCTAAGGAAGTAAATGGCCCATACTATCTTGAAGAATCCAGTGGAGAAGTTAGTGCTCTGAATTCCTCACCTTCATCTTTCATATCCGAATCTATTAAAACCAATAAAGACCAAATTTGGCTCTATCACCTTCGCCTTGGTCATCCATCGTTTAGAGTCCTTAAAATTATGTTTCCTTCATTGTTCAAAGGATTGGCTGTTGAAAAATTTCATTGTGATATCTGTGAACTTGCAAAACATAAATGTACCTCTTTTCCAATAAGCAATAAAAGAACTTTCACTCCTTTTACTCTTATTCATAGTGATGTTTGGGGGCCATCCACTATTTCAAATATTTCTGGGGCTTGGTGGTTTGTATCCTTTATTGATGATTGTACTCGTGTGTCTTGGATATTTCTTTTAAAACAAAAATCTGATGTAAGGTCTGTCTTTCCAACCTTTTACAACATGATCAAAACACAATTTGGAGCTAAAATAAAAAGGTTTAGGTCAGACAATGCCAAGGATTATTTCAATCAATTTCTCTCAACATATTTCCAGGAAAGAGGCATTATACATGAGTCATCTTGTGTTAGTACACCCCAACAAAATGGTGTTGCCGAAAGAAAGAACGGTCACATTTTAGCTATTACAAGAGCCCTTTTGTTCCAAAAAAATGTCCCTAAACAATATTGGGGAGAGGCTGTTTTAACTGCTACTCATTTGATAAATAGATTGCCTACAAAAGTCCTTGAATCTCAAAGTCCTATGCAAGTTCTAGCAAAATTCTTTCCTGATTTCAATACTTCAAGTAATCTTACTCCCAAAATATTTGGCTGTGTTGCTTTTGTACATGTTCATTCTCAAAATAGAGGAAAATTTGATCCACGAGCTATCAAGTGTGTCTTTCTTGGTTATTCTTCCACTCAAAAGGGGTACAAATGCTATCATTCAGCCACAAAAAATTTTTTTGTAACAGCAGATGTTACTTTTGCAGAACAAGAGAATTTCTTTACTCGTCCTTATCTTCAGGGGGAGATCTTATTCACAGAAGATAAGGACAAAGAATTCTTTCTTCTTGACATTCCAGCTCCTGTCCAGCAACAAAACACCCACATTCCAGCTCTTGTCCAGCAACAAAACACTCACATTCCAACTCCTGTCCAACAACCAAACACTCCCACTTAGTCCTTGCCTACTAACCAACCTGCCCGACTTGAAACAATGGCCCCTATACAACCTGAAACAGAGCCTAATACACCCAAATCACCAAGAGGAATTCAGGACACTACTCGTCCTTTACTGGTTTACTCAAGGAAGAAGGCACCGGTGCAAGTTCAATCATCTTCTTCTCCTATACGACCTGAGGTAATTGCTGAACCTACTTTGAATTCTAATACTGCAAATTTAGATGATTTTCCCATTGCTATTAGAAAGTGGACTAGAACATGTACAAAACATCCCTTGTACCTAATCATGTCTTACAAAAACTTGTCCCATAACCACAAAACCTTTCTTACCAGTCTAAATTCTATCTCCAGTCCCAAAACTGTATCCGAGGCATTAGAAGATGAGAATTGGAAAAATGCCATGAAAGTTGAAATGGAAGCTCTCGAAAAAAATAAGACATGGGACTTGGTGCAATTACCGAGAGGAAAGAAACCAGTGGGATGTCGCTGGGTGTACATAGTGAAATATAAGTCAGATGGATCTTTGGAGAGGTACAAAGCAAGATTGGTTGCTAAAGGGTACACTCAAATGTATGGAATAGACTACCTTGGGACATTTGCCCTTGTAGCAAAGATGAACACTGTAAGAGTGTTGTTGTCACTAGCTGCCAACCGAGGCTGGAAATTACAGCAATTTGACATCAAAATTGCCTTTTTACATGGTGATCTTGAGGAGGAAGTCTATATAGATGTTCCTCCAAGATTCGGTCCAAATACAAGACAGGTAGTTTGCAAACTAAAAAAGGCTTTGTACGGACTGAAACAGTCCCCAAGGGCTTGGTTTGGAAGATTTACCAAAGTAATGCTCAAGTTGGGGTATAAACAGAGTCAAGGAGATCACACTATTTGTAAAACACTCATCTTCAGGGGGAGTGACTGCTTTATTAGTCTATGTTGATGACATTATAATGACTGGTGATGATCTAGAAGGAATGGAGAATTTAAAGAAATGTCTAGTAAAAGAATTTGAAGTCAAAGAGCTCGGTAAGTTAAAATATTTCCTTGGTATTGAAGTGGCACACTCTCAGGAAGGAATAATCATATCTCAACAAAAATACATAGTTGATTTGTTGACAGAAACGGGCAAGTTGGGCTGTAAACCAGCAGAGACACCCATAGAGGTGAACCACGGACTTGGAAATGCATTAGAAGATGCAGCAGTTGATAAAAGGTCATATCAAAGACTTGTGGAGAAGCTCATTTACTTGTCTCATACCAGACCAGATATTGCCTATGCAGTAGGTGTTGTAAGTCAGTTTATGCACAATCCCAAAGAATCACATCTTAGAGCCGTATCAGATTCTACAGTACTTAAAGGGCACACCAGGCAAAGGAATCCTAGTTAAAAAGGGGCAAAATTTAACCCTTGAAGCCTATACTGATGCAGATTATGCAGGATCTATGGTTGATAGAAGATCAACCTCGGGCTATTGTACTTTCCTAGGAGGCAACCTTGTGACTTGGAGGAGTAAAAAAAAAATGTTGTGGCTAGATCTAGTGCAGAAGCTGAATTTAGGGCGATGGCTCTTGGAGTTTGTGAGTTGTTATGGCTAAAAATTATTTTGGAAGATTTGAAGATCGAGTGGGAAGGTCCAATGAAGTTGTATTGCGATAATAAGTCTGCTATCAATATTGCACATAATCCAGTTCAACATGATCGAACGAAGCACGTTGAGGTTGACAGACATTTTATAAAGGAAAAACTGGACAGTGGCTTAATTTGCACTCCATTTGTGTCCACTAATGGCCAACTAGCAGACATACTTACCAAAGGATTGTCTGGGAAGTTGTTTCAGAAATTAGTAAGCAAGCTGAGAATGGATGATATCCACTTCCCAGCTTGAGGGGGAGTGTCAGATTTCAGTTTCCTAATTAAGCAATATTTGAGTGTATCAAATAGGATTTTGTAAATATTTTATCCCTAACTTTAAGGCTGTTTTTAGGTACAGCATCCCTAGAATTAGTATGTTTCCTAGTGTAAAGTTTCCTAAGTTAGGCTCATTATGTCTATAAATATTTATGTAATTTCTTGTGAAAAATACAATTGAAATAGCCTGTTTTTAACAATATATACCTTGCATCAGCCATAACTTGGACTTTGGCACCATCACCGTGCAAGTCATAAAAGAAAAGCTTTGAACTTGATGATCTTTTGCTCATAATTCGACCTAGCATAAAAGAAAAATGAGTCACTTGCAAAAATAAATAAATGAATGTATCCAGGACTCAATGATGATACGACTGGAGTAAGAGCAGCTCATATAAATACCAGCCAAAGATACTACGACATCCTCAATATGCTCCCCATTGGCTAAGCTTCCATATTTATTTATATATTCAATAATAGACATCGATGCAAAGAACTTATGAGGATATGGATTTTTTCCTTCTGCTTTCTGGGCTGCAAGAAATTTCAGCCTATTCTCATGGAATTGCTAACAAGAGAAGGTTAATTAATGTTAGGTCCAAGAAGTTCACTGCAATCTTTATGAAATTTTCATTCATTCATTCATTGTGAAAAGTACTTTTACAGCAATCATTGAACTATACCGTGGGATCCATATCTTCATCATCAGCTCCAGCAGATTTCTGACAATGTGAGCTTGCCTTGGCTGCAGCCTGAATAAAAAATACAATTAGGTCGCCAAAGAGGTCATAATGAAATAGTAAAATTCCAGCAATGACAAATGACAAAATGAGGAAAATAGTCTTAGTCTTCTTATCCAGTACTTAAAATTAACTAAAAGACCAACAATTATTGAGTCCTTTCTTCAGCTACCAACAATGATCAGTACAGCCATAGATGTTTGGCTTTGTGCCATTGAACCCATTCTTATATTAGTATACATATCTAACATTTATGCACGAGTACAGTTAACTGCCTGTTACCACCAAAAGAGAGAATAAAAAGCTGAGACATGTTTACTTTTATACAAATCGATCAAGTAAATATTATTCTTCAAACCTTCCTTGAAGAACCAGACAAGAATCTTCCAATATGTCACACACGCATCTAGCACTATCCTTGCATTCCTTCTGCTATGCTTTATAGACATAAAGGAATGAACTGATCAAAACAAAGGCTTCAACTTCATTACTTTGTTACTTTTACTACAAGCATTGAATTGTTTATGTTTTAATTTCTAGAAAAAATGGATAAAACCAAAAAGAAACTACTGAAAGATATAACTTTGTAAGTTCTATTTTACAATTTATTTCCTGTTTTACGAAATCAAAATTTTAATCAAACAGCTACAATAATAATATCACGCATCCAATAGAAATAATATACCATGTTAGTTTTCTTGAGAAATTATAATTTAGATATCATTATTTAGCCAAATTTGAACGTATATTACTGTTTAAGGTAGCAAATAGTTAAAAGCAAAATGGATCCAATACATAATCATTCCAAAAAAAAAAAAAAAAACTAAGCTCGCAAATTTTAATTCCAAACGAAAATAAGGAAGTAAATATCACATTAAGTACCTGTTTGGCTGCTTTTTCCTCCTCCTTGCGGCGACGCTCCTCTTCCCGCTGCTTATTTTTAAGTTCCTTCTTACGAGCACTGGCAACACATTTTACATAATCAGATTGATAATAAAAAAATCCAACTGTTTATCTTTCAGCTTGCTTCTAAAGAATCAAACGTAGCAATAAAGAGAAAGAGAGAGAGAGGAAAGGAGATATACTTTTTGCTCTGAATTTCTGCGGGGGAAGCCGAATCCACTGCTAAATCGGAAACTCCCTTGGCCGTTTCTTCGACGGAGCCTTCCATTTTGAGATAGCGAGATAGAGAGAATGTGGCTTCCGAACAAAGCCAAAGCCCAAAGATTAAGAAAGAAACAGTGAGACGGATTAACTATTGAGCTTTTTAGGGTTTTAAAACAAACAAAAACCCTGGGTCAGATTTTCAACTAGAATCGATTAATCTTTATTTTATTTACTGGAAAATGAATTCGTTTCCATTTTCTTATTTATTAACATTTAATCACAGGTCATCGAATTATACAATAATTTCATTCTCACCATTAACATTATCATTTGTTTCTGTGTCACCCTCCATTTTTAATTGGTATATTTTCACTTTTAATTCTCAATACTTAAGCATTCTATCAATTTAATCTTAATTCTAAATAATCCAACAAATTTAACCCACAAACAAAATAAATCAAGCATTCCATAAATAGCTGAAAATCATAAAAATATATAGGGTAAACTATACAAATAGTCACCTAACTATTACGGTACGTTTGGTTCACTGTAATGTAATAGGGCTGTAATTGAATAGAGCTGTAATGGAATAGAGCTGTAATCAGTAATTAAACTGTTAGGTTGAATGAAATGGAATAGAGCTGTAATAGAATTCTTGTGTTTGGTTGAATGGAATGATGTTGTAATAACATAAGAAAAAAGGCTAAAATGACCAAAGTACCCTTAACAGAATTTTTGTTGGTAGATGATTATTGTTATTAAATTTTAATAAGATTATTGATACATATATTTTAATAAAAATGAAAATAAATAATTTAATCAAATTTTAACATAATTATTATTAAATATAATTTAATAAAATAATATATATTTTAATAACATTATTAATATAATTATTAATAATATTTAATAATAATTTTAATATAAAATTATTATTAAGAACATTTCAATGCCTAATATATTTGTTTTAATCTAGCCTTTCACCTGTTGTCTTAGGTCACAATTGCCAATATAAAAAAATGAGTTTAGCATATCATATGATTATTGTTATTATTATTAAATTTTAATAAGATTATTATTAAAAATATTTTAATAAAAATAATAAATAATTTAATCATATTTTAACATGATTATTACTAAATATAATTTAATAAAATAATATATAATTTAATAAAATTCTTAATATAATTATTATTAAATGAATTAAAAAATCATAATATATAATAGTATAAAAATAATATATAATCTACTTTATTATTTTTAAACTGCACTACATAATGTGCTAAAATATCATAAGTGAAACAAATAATTTGATTATTAGTAAAATATAAGAAGTAATAAATAACTTGAGAATCATATTTCACATCCAAACATAATATTCATATATTAACAAAAAGTGACATGATTTCATTAGTTTATATATCATAATCCATATGTTATAAAATTTACAACCTCAAAAAGTTACAACATTGTAATGACATTTTATCATGTCATTATACCATCCAACTATTACAAACACAAAAAGTTACTAAAATATCATCAACACAACTATGATTTTTTAATGGTCAGCAAGAAATCTTCTGACCCATCCCAATCGCACAGAAGAAGGTAAACTAAAGAAAATGAGCATTTGCGTTGGATTATTTGGAATTTTGCTCAATGCGCGATAGTGCTCATCCTCAGTTAAACCTTCTACTTCACATAATGTTGGATATAATTTTAGAGCACTTTCTTGAAGTGTCATTTTTGACCTTTGTTGAATTAGCACCTCGGAGGCAATACTCCTACTGATTTCAACGCCAACAGTCTCGATCTTTTCCGCTAATAAAGTGGCAGCATAATTAAATGAAGTAGATGAAATATGATCACTTGCATCAGAAGTCTTTTTCTTCTTCTTTGAAAATGTGGAATCACATTGGTTTATAGCTGGTTGCTGTTGTGTGCCTAAAAGATCCATGTCAGCCAAAGAAACATCAGCTTTGCATCCATGGAAATCATTTCTTTCTTCATGAGTATTTGTAGTAGCTACATCCTCAGCATCTATTTCTTCAATAATATCAGTGGCTATTTGAGCATCTTTCCTAATGGCTCGATCTTTTGCGTAGATGGCTGTAAGTTGGTCATAATAAGGGAAACTACGATGTTTGAATTGAGCGGCTTCTTTATGACTCTAAAAAAAAAAGAAGAATTCATAATAGATATAAGTTTGGTCAAATTAAGATAATAAAGACTTGAAATAATTCTTACATTTATATATGAGTTCCACACCGCATCTTCAGCAACAACAAGCTGCCTATGCTCATCCCAACCAAAACCGCTATTGTTTTTTCCGCTGAGCATGTCATAAACGATTGACCAATCCCTTTTCAATGTCCTAATCCTCGATTCAAGATTAGGTTTAGCCTTCAACTTGGCATCGGGTAAAACTTTTTAATATTGTCCCAATATTGTTTAGGGACATTTTTTTGGAATAAAAGGGCTCTTGTAATAGCTAAAATGTGACCATTCTTACTTTCAGCAACACCATTTTGTTGTGGTGTACTAACACAAGATGACTCATGTATAATGCCTTTTTCTTGGAAATACGTTGAGAGAAATTGATTGAAATAATCCTTGGCATTGTCTGACCTAAACCTTTTTATTTCAGCTCCAAATTGTGTTTTGATCATGTTGTAAAAGGTTGGAAAGACAGACCTTACATCAGATTTTTGTTTTAAAAGAAATATCCAAGACACACGAGTACAATCATCAATGAAGGATACAAACCACTGAGCCCCAGAAATATTTGAAATAGTGGATGGCCCCCAAACATCACTATGAATAAGAGTAAAAGGAGTGGATGATCTTTTATTGCTTATTGGAAAAGAGGTACGTTTATGTTTTGCAAGTTCACAGATATCACAATGAACTTTTTCAACAGGTAATCCTTTGAACAATGAAGGAAACATAATTTTAAGGACTCTAAACGATGGATGACCAAGGCGAAGGTAAGAGAGCCAAATTTGGTCTTTATTGGTTTTAATAGATTCGGATATGAAAGATGAAGGTGAGGAATTCAGAGTACTAACTTCTCCACTGGATTCTTCAAGATAGTATAGGCCATTTACGTCCTTAGCATGTCCAATCATCCTCATCGTATTCTGTTTCTGAAAAAGACATCGATTATGATAGAAAACCACTTTACAGTTAGTCTTTGGTAATTCTTTGAATGGATAAAAGATTGGCAAATAGTTTTGGAGCATGAAGGACATTTTTAAGAGTAAGGGTTTTGTTTATAACAATATCACCCTGACTAGCCACTGTGATCACAGAACCATTGGCTACTGTTATTTTTCTACTACTAGGGTAAGGTGTATATGAAATAAATTTTTGTGAGGAGTGGGTCATGTGGTCTGTAACTCCTGAGTCAATGACCCAAGAACTTTTGGTGACTGTATCTGAGACTTTAGAATCTTGAGAAGAGGATATACCTGAAAAAGCCAAACTACAAGTACCTGTTGAAGAAGATTTTTCCAATGATCCCAGCAAATTTTTTAACTTCTCAATTTCTTCTTTATTGAATTCAACAGGTGATTCGTGAGAATTATTTTTTCCTTCCAGCTGTCTTGCTGTATATGCTCACCCTTGTCCCTTTGGTTGTCCACTTTTTTCTGAAAAATTTTTATTTGTTGTTTGTGGCTTCCCATGGAGTTTCTAGCATCTTTCTTTAGTATTACGGGCCTTTTTACAGTAGGTGCAGCATACGGAATCCCTGTTAATAGGCTTTGTACATTCTATCTGTCTATTATCTTCACTAGTTGGCTGCTCAACCATAACTCCTCTTCTTCCTTCCTCAGCACGAACAATTGTAATTGTCTCATTTAGTGATGGTAGTTCCTCTTTTCCAAGTATTTGAACTCTTACTGCATCAAACTCAACATTTAGTCTAGCAAGAAAATCATAAATTCGATCCTTTTCAACGAACCTTTTCAGGAGTGCTGCATCTTCACTGCATTTCATCTGAATGCACTGGTAATGATCCATCTCTTTCCATAAACCTTGCAACAGATTGGAATACTCCGTGATTGATCGACTTCCTTGCTTGGTAGATGAAATCTTAGTCTTGATTTCATAGATTTGAGCAGCATCTCGAACTTTAGAATAAGTTTGTTTCACAGCTTCGCATATTTCTTTGGATGTGTTAAGAAACATGCATGTATCACTAATTTCTGGCATCATAGAGTTCCATAACCAAGACATTACCATAGAGTCTTGTTCATCCCAAGCATCAAACTTAGGATCTCCTTCTTTAGGTCCAGTTTCGAGTAAGTGACTCAGTTTTCCTCTTCCCTTCAAGAACGTACGAACCAGTTGAGACCACTTCAGGTAATTTTTCCCATTTAGCCTGTAGGCTACTTGGATGTTCTGAAACTCACTTGTTGGGTTTGAGTTGTTCACAGAAACTTCTGAGACATCCCAGTGTTACTGATTTTGACAGTTTCAGTCATGTTTCGTTTGAACAAATTCTACAGGCTTGAGGGTTGGTTGGAGTCAGGAAAAAGATCGCCGACAAAGAAAAAAATCCTAGAAATCGGGCTAAAAAAGCTTTGATACCATGTTAAAAACAGGCTATTTCGATTATAATTTTCACAAGAAATTACATAAATATTTATACACATAGTGAGCCTAGCTTAGGAAACTTTGCACTAGGAAACAGACTAATTCTAGGGATGCTGTACCTAAAAACAGCCTTAAAGTTAGGGATAAAATATTTATAGAATCCTATTTGATACTCTCAAATATTCCTTAATTAGGAAACTGAAATCTGACACATCAATCTGTCCAATTAATCATCCTTGAAATACTGGTTTCAACTTAATGTGATATGGACCATTTCATGCTCTAAAGATTGTAGATATGTTTTTTCACAACTGTCTTGTGGACTTCATTATGCTCTAATTTTCTAATATTTTATTTTAAGGACATTAAATTAGCTGGGGTTGCACTTTTATATTTGCTTTAAAGCTACTGATTTTCATGCATTGTGTATTCTCTTCTATTCTACGCCACTGTTAACTTTTTTCCTAATCTGTTTTTGTTTTGTTGTATTTGTTTATGATCTTTGTGTGTAGGCACATTGGAGAATTTACTGAAGTGTGTTGATGAAGTTGAAGTGGACCACATCAGGAAGGTAGAATAAGCTCAGGATGAAAATAAAATGAATATGTGCATGCTACTAAAAGATTGTTTTATGTACAATCTTTTGCTGTCAGATGCATTATATATAAGTTGGGTCAATTGCATAAGCACAAGTTGTAGACTTGGTTGGGGTGTGATTTGAATAAATATATTCAAGGAAGTCCTGATTCCTAATAATTACATAAACTCGCCTATAAATGAGGTTTACTTGGACTAATTGTTGTTTCTGTTTATTCAATCATTCATTTTCAGGATTCATTCTAGTTTTGAACCTAAATCGGCTCTAGCATGTGAGAAATTTTGATCTTATGGGTTAAGTTCTAGCCACATATTAACAGCAATTACTGCCCTAAAGCTGAAGCTGCTAGAAATGATTCATTAATTTAGGGTCACGTTTGATAGGTGAGTTAGTTTGTTGATATAAAACTTCTCCTTTTTGGAAGAACAGGTTCAAATAGTTTGTTTTAAACTTCTTGAAGATTTGTAAATATGAAAGCATTATGACCTAACATGGATATTCTGAACTACGTGCTTTTTTCCTTGAGGTTAATCAAAAGACTTTTCGTGAGTTTCTATAGGGAGGGACTAAATATCCTGAATTCACAAACAACTCCATGGTCCCTACTGTGTTATGATGAATAGTAGTTATTCTTACCCGCAAAGGGAAATTTTGGGATTTGATGGAAGAAAATGAGGCGTGGTTTCCATTTATTGCTCTGTGAGAATCTTCTGCATGCTTGCTTTGATGTTTTAAAAGTTTTAATTTTAATGTGAAATAAGGTTCCTTAGCCTCCTCTCTCTCTTTATTTATTTTTTCTTTTCTGTTATATATTATAAGTCAACTGACGAACTAAAGTTCTATGTAATGTTTTGCAGGCCTTGATAGCAAATGCTGATCAAGCCGTCTTAAGCAAAAACTTGGTGATCTTTTCATCCCGCTTGTGGACAACTAGCATTGAAGTGGTTACAGGTTTCTTTATCTTATGCATCTATCCTGACACTTGAAGTTTGATGTTATTGTAGGCAATGCTGAGATGTGATCTTCCATTCTATATGGTACCATTTTCCACCAGAGATCTCACATTTAATAAACCCGAGGTTTGTGGACTGATTTAGTTTCAAAAGATTTACACTTTATATATACGATTTCCTGAAGTTCACTCTTGGTTTGGTGAAAAGATTGGCTATGACTGGCATATGATGTTGTAGACACCTGAATGTTGCATGTTTGGTAACCTAAAGTGAAAGGAATGTCCTTATAGTTGAGGGTCATTTCCATTGCATGATATATTCATATTATATCATAAAATGGAGAAACCTTAAAAACTGTAAATTATGATGGTTGAAAACAGGACAATGGGGAGAAATTCACAAGCCTTTTGAATGCCATAAGTGCATATGCAGAAGGATTCTCAGCTGATCCAATTATCAGAAGAGCGTTCTATTTGTGGAAGAAGCTCGAAGCACCGTGATTTTTGAGATTCAAGTTATCAAGGGAAAGAGGGCCAAGAAAATGGCACTTTTTCTTTTGTTTGGTTCTGAGTGTATAGAACTGCAAAAACAGGAAGAATTAAAGTGAGCTTAGAATTTAATTCAGCTATTAATGTAATTATTCATAAGATATTAATTGAATAAATTTAGAATTTTAATTTCTATATTTCTACACTTTTTTTTCCTTTTATCTTAGCTATAATCGTCTTTGTTAAAAAGAAAAATGAACTCAGATATAGCAGAATCTGTGGTGTTTTGCAATGTAAGGCTAAGGTTGAATCGATTGGAGTTATAGTTCAATTGGATCATCTAGATGGTTTAACCACTTCAAAAAAATAATTTAATAACTATTGAAAGTAAAAATGTTAAAAGCTAAATAATGTCTATATTTTTTGTGACTTGGCTATATTTTGTGAAAGTAAAAAAATAATGTCTACATTTATCAACTTACATAAAAAGTAAAGTATTTAACACAGGTTTTGTGACTTGGCTATATTTTTTTTCCAATTAAATAAAGTACAACTTTTATCATTATTTGAGTTTGACCATACACACCTTTACCTTATCCATCAAAGGAATTTGAAACCATTTTCACACTTCAATTTCTTTTATGTTTATTTTTCTAGGCATTTCATTTCGCCTTGAAATAAGAAATTGTATTGATACTAGGTATCAAAAAAAGTATATTAACTAAAATAAAGGAGTAAATAGAAATGGATAAATACATAGTGGGTTCCATCGTTTCGTAAAATTATCATTTTTATTGTAATTGATAATTGAATTTACATAATTTCATAACCAATCATGAATGATTGACCAGAGCATTGATACAAATAATATCCAAATACCAAATTCGTCCCCTGTAGACCTTTCGCATAGCAAAAAAACCTCTTGGGAAGATCAAAGAAAAAACATGTTCTTCCGTTTCCGTAAAGAATTCTTCCAAAAATTCCGAACCTAATTTTTTTAAAAAAGCACGGACAGTACTTTTGTGTTTACGAGCCAAAGTTTTAACACAAGAAAACCGAAGTATATATTTTATTCGATACAAACTTTTTTTTTTGAAGATCCACTGTGATAATGAGAAAGATTTCTGGATATCCGCACAAATCAGTCAATAATATCAAAATCGGGGGAATCGGCCCACGTCTGCTTACTAATGGGATGCCCTAATGTGTTACAAAATTTCGCCTTAGACAATGATCCAATGAGCGAAATAATTGGAATTCTTGTATCCAACGTCTTCACAGCATTATCTATTAGAAAATGAATTTTCTAGCATTTGACTCCGTACCACTGAAGGATTTAATCGCACACTTGAAAGATAGCCTAGAAAGTCGAGAGAATATTTAGATAATTGATTTATACGGACTCTTCCTTATTAAGACCACAGGTAAAAATAATATTGCCATAAATCGACAAAGTAATATTTCCACTTATTGATCAAAAGAGACGTATCCTTTGAGGCCAGAATTAACTTGCATCAGTATCTATTATTGTATTTAGTTTATGTATTCATTTTTTTAGTGATTTCCTACTTTATTTTATTTTAATTTTATGCAATTTATATATTAATATTAAATTTATAGATTTTCATTTTTTATTTATTTTTAGAATATTAAAAAATTATTATTATATAATTCGAATATTAATTCGAATAATAATAAAATTTAATTTTTAATAATTACAGTATTGATTTCGGAATTTGTATATTTTGTGGTAACTGCGTTGAGTATTGTCCAACAAATTGTTTATCAATGGCCCAGCAGAGTGCTTTCGCCGTTGGTGTTCTTTCTGATCTCTACGCATTTCACCGCTCCACCGAAAATTCCCTCTGCCCCTACCGTACTCCAGCTTGGTAGTTTCCACCGCCTGTCCAGGGTTGAGCCCTGGGATTTGACGGCGGGTAACGAAGATAAAATACGAGCTTGTTTTATAGCAATAGTAATTAATCATTGTTGTTTTAAGGTCAATCTATTTACTCGCCTAGATAATATTTTTCCTTGTTCACTAATAAATCGACTAATTAAACTCATGTTTCTATAATCAATTCTATCCCCCGATTGGATCAGGGGCAAACGCCTACGAAAAGATCGCTTGGATTTAAGAAATAGTCGCTTGGATTTATCCATGATTTCTTTATTCCTTATTTCTAATATTTTTAAAAAGAATCCTATCCCTATTTCTATTTCTAAAATCCTATTTTGAAAATTTAAATTATAGAATTAATATAATAAATAGGATTTGATTTGTTTATTTTATTATTATTTATCATTTCAATATATAATTTAAATATATAAATTTAAATATATTAATAATATTTAATAATATATAAATAATATTAATAATATAATAATATAATAACATAGAAAGAAAATATGAAAGAAAATATGCGTTATATAACTAATTATATACTTAATATATTTTATACTTATTATATTATCCTTATTACTTATTCTATTATAAGTAAATCGAAAAAATAAAGGGTTCTGAAAAATCTGGAAAAATCGAAACTAAGAATAGAAATCTTTGACGAACGGGTCCCGGAAATGCATAGTTGATTTGTTGACAGAAACGGGCAAGTTGGGCTGTAAACCAGCAGAGACACCCATAGAGGTGAACCACGGACTTGGAAATGCATTAGAAGATGCAGCAGTTGATAAAAGGTCATATCAAAGACTTGTGGAGAAGCTCATTTACTTGTCTCATACCAGGCCAGATATTGCCTATGCAGTAGGTGTTGTAAGTCAGTTTATGCACAATCCCAAAGAATCACATCTTAGAGCCGTATCAGATTCTACAGTACTTAAAGGGCACACCAGGCAAAGGAATCCTAGTTAAAAAGGGGCAAAATTTAACCCTTGAAGCCTATACTGATGCAGATTATGCAGGATCTATGGTTGATAGAATATCAACCTCGGGCTATTGTACTTTCCTAGGAGGCAACCTTGTGACTTGGAGGAGTTAAAAAAAAATGTTGTGGCTAGATCTAGTGCAGAAGCTGAATTTAGGGCGATGGCTCTTGGAGTTTGTGAGTTGTTATGGCTAAAAATTATTTTGGAAGATTTGAAGATCGAGTGGGAAGGTCCAATGAAGTTGTATTGCGATAATAAGTCTGCTATCAATATTGCACATAATCCAGTTCAACATGATCGAACGAAGCACGTTGAGGTTGACAGACATTTTATAAAGGAAAAACTGGACAGTGGCTTAATTTGCACTCCATTTGTGTCCACTAATGGTCAACTAGCAGACATACTTACCAAAGGATTGTCTGGGAAGTTGTTTCAGAAATTAGTAAGCAAGCTGAGAATGGATGATATCCACTTCCCAGCTTGAGGGGGAGTGTCAGATTTCAGTTTCCTAATTAAGCAATATTTGAGTGTATCAAATAGGATTTTGTAAATATTTTATCCCTAACTTTAAGGCTGTTTTTAGGTACAGCATCCCTAGAATTAGTATGTTTCCTAGTGTAAAGTTTCCTAAGTTAGGCTCATTATGTCTATAAATATTTATGTAATTTCTTGTGAAAAATACAATTGAAATAGCCTGTTTTTAACAATATATACCTTGCATCAGCCATAACTTGGACTTTGGCACCATCACCGTGCAAGTCATAAAAGAAAAGCTTTGAACTTGATGATCTTTTGCTCATAATTCGACCTAGCATAAAAGAAAAATGAGTCACTTGCAAAAATAAATAAATGAATGTATCCAGGACTCAATGATGATACGACTGGAGTAAGAGCAGCTCATATAAATACCAGCCAAAGATACTACGACATCCTCAATATGCTCCCCATTGGCTAAGCTTCCATATTTATTTATATATTCAATAATAGACATCGATGCAAAGAACTTATGAGGATATGGATTTTTTCCTTCTGCTTTCTGGGCTGCAAGAAATTTCAGCCTATTCTCATGGAATTGCTGACAAGAGAAGGTTAATTAATGTTAGGTCCAAGAAGTTCACTGCAATCTTTATGAAATTTTCATTCATTCATTCATTGTGAAAAGTACTTTTACAGCAATCATTGAACTATACCGTGGGATCCATATCTTCATCATCAGCTCCAGCAGATTTCTGACAATGTGAGCTTGCCTTGGCTGCAGCCTGAATAAAAAAATACAATTAGGTCGCCAAAGAGGTCATAATGAAATAGTAAAATTCCAGCAATGACAAATGACAAAATGAGGAAAATAGTCTTAGTCTTCTTATCCAGTACTTAAAATTAACTAAAAGACCAACAATTATTGAGTCCTTTCTTCAGCTACCAACAATGATCAGTACAGCCATAGATGTTTGGCTTTGTGCCATTGAACCCATTCTTATATTAGTATACATATCTAACATTTATGCACGAGTACAGTTAACTGCCTGTTACCACCAAAAGAGAGAATAAAAAGCTGAGACATGTTTACTTTTATACAAATCGATCAAGTAAATATTATTCTTCAAACCTTCCTTGAAGAACCAGACAAGAATCTTCCAATATGTCACACACGCATCTAGCACTATCCTTGCATTCCTTCTGCTATGCTTTATAGACATAAAGGAATGAACTGATCAAAACAAAGGCTTCAACTTCATTACTTTGTTACTTTTACTACAAGCATTGAATTGTTTATGTTTTAATTTCTAGAAAAAATGGATAAAACCAAAAAGAAACTACTGAAAGATATAACTTTGTAAGTTCTATTTTACAATTTATTTCCTGTTTTACGAAATCAAAATTTTAATCAAACAGCTACAATAATAATATCACGCATCCAATAGAAATAATATACCATGTTAGTTTTCTTGAGAAATTATAATTTAGATATCATTATTTAGCCAAATTTGAACGTATATTACTGTTTAAGGTAGCAAATAGTTAAAAGCAAAATGGATCCAATACATAATCATTCCAAAAAAAAAAAAAAAACTAAGCTCGCAAATTTTAATTCCAAACGAAAATAAGGAAGTAAATATCACATTAAGTACCTGTTTGGCTGCTTTTTCCTCCTCCTTGCGGCGACGCTCCTCTTCCCGCTGCTTATTTTTAAGTTCCTTCTTACGAGCACTGGCAACACATTTTACATAATCAGATTGATAATAAAAAAATCCAACTGTTTATCTTTCAGCTTGCTTCTAAAGAATCAAACGTAGCAATAAAGAGAAAGAGAGAGAGAGGAAAGGAGATATACTTTTTGCTCTGAATTTCTGCGGGGGAAGCCGAATCCACTGCTAAATCGGAAACTCCCTTGGCCGTTTCTTCGACGGAGCCTTCCATTTTGAGATAGCGAGATAGAGAGAATGTGGCTTCCGAACAAAGCCAAAGCCCAAAGATTAAGAAAGAAACAGTGAGACGGATTAACTATTGAGCTTTTAGGGTTTTAAAACAAACAAAAACCCTGGGTCAGATTTTCAACTAGAATCGATTAATCTTTATTTTATTTACTGGAAAATGAATTCGTTTCCATTTTCTTATTTATTAACATTTAATCACAGGTCATCGAATTATACAATAATTTCATTCTCACCATTAACATTATCATTTGTTTCTGTGTCACCCTCCATTTTTAATTGGTATATTTTCACTTTTAATTCTCAATACTTAAGCATTCTATCAATTTAATCTTAATTCTAAATAATCCAACAAATTTAACCCACAAACAAAATAAATCAAGCATTCCATAAATAGCTGAAAATCATAAAAATATATAGGGTAAACTATACAAATAGTCACCTAACTATTACGGTACGTTTGGTTCACTGTAATGTAATAGGGCTGTAATTGAATAGAGCTGTAATGGAATAGAGCTGTAATCAGTAATTAAACTGTTAGGTTGAATGAAATGGAATAGAGCTGTAATAGAATTCTTGTGTTTGGTTGAATGGAATGATGTTGTAATAACATAAGAAAAAAGGCTAAAATGACCAAAGTACCCTTAACAGAATTTTTGTTGGTAGATGATTATTGTTATTAAATTTTAATAAGATTATTGATACATATATTTTAATAAAAATGAAAATAAATAATTTAATCAAATTTTAACATAATTATTATTAAATATAATTTAATAAAATAATATATATTTTAATAACATTATTAATATAATTATTAATAATATTTAATAATAATTTTAATATAAATTATTATTAAGAACATTTCAATGCCTAATATATTTGTTTTAATCTAGCCTTTCACCTGTTGTCTTAGGTCACAATTGCCAATATAAAAAAATGAGTTTAGCATATCATATGATTATTGTTATTATTATTAAATTTTAATAAGATTATTATTAAAAATATTTTAATAAAAATAATAAATAATTTAATCATATTTTAACATGATTATTACTAAATATAATTTAATAAAATAATATATAATTTAATAAAATTCTTAATATAATTATTATTAAATGAATTAAAAAATCATAATATATAATAGTATAAAAATAATATATAATCTACTTTATTATTTTAAACTGCACTACATAATGTGCTAAAATATCATAAGTGAAACAAATAATTTGATTATTAGTAAAATATAAGAAGTAATAAATAACTTGAGAATCATATTTCACATCCAAACATAATATTCATATATTAACAAAAAGTGACATGATTTCATTAGTTTATATATCATAATCCATATGTTATAAAATTTACAACCTCAAAAAGTTACAACATTGTAATGACATTTTATCATGTCATTATACCATCCAACTATTACAAACACAAAAAGTTACTAAAATATCATCAACACAACTATGATTTTTTAATGGTCAGCAAGAAATCTTCTGACCCATCCCAATCGCACAGAAGAAGGTAAACTAAAGAAAATGAGCATTTGCGTTGGATTATTTGGAATTTTGCTCAATGCGCGATAGTGCTCATCCTCAGTTAAACCTTCTACTTCACATAATGTTGGATATAATTTTAGAGCACTTTCTTGAAGTGTCATTTTTGACCTTTGTTGAATTAGCACCTCGGAGGCAATACTCCTACTGATTTCAACGCCAACAGTCTCGATCTTTTCCGCTAATAAAGTGGCAGCATAATTAAATGAAGTAGATGAAATATGATCACTTGCATCAGAAGTCTTTTTCTTCTTCTTTGAAAATGTGGAATCACATTGGTTTATAGCTGGTTGCTGTTGTGTGCCTAAAAGATCCATGTCAGCCAAAGAAACATCAGCTTTGCATCCATGGAAATCATTTCTTTCTTCATGAGTATTTGTAGTAGCTACATCCTCAGCATCTATTTCTTCAATAATATCAGTGGCTATTTGAGCATCTTTCCTAATGGCTCGATCTTTTGCGTAGATGGCTGTAAGTTGGTCATAATAAGGGAAACTACGATGTTTGAATTGAGCGGCTTCTTTATGACTCTAAAAAAAAAGAAGAATTCATAATAGATATAAGTTTGGTCAAATTAAGATAATAAAGACTTGAAATAATTCTTACATTTATATATGAGTTCCACACCGCATCTTCAGCAACAACAAGCTGCCTATGCTCATCCCAACCAAAACCGCTATTGTTTTTTCCGCTGAGCATGTCATAAACGATTGACCAATCCCTTTTCAATGTCCTAATCCTCGATTCAAGATTAGGTTTAGCCTTCAACTTGGCATCGGGTAAAACTTTTTCTAACATTTTTTCCAACTCATTTAAATAACCGGCTTTAAATCCCGTATCAGCATTAAAGGTTCCAACATTGTGCAAGTCAACCATACAGGCAACCAACGCAGCATCTTCTTCTGGAAGCCATTTCCTTTTGGTTCCTCGAGAATTTTGGGAAGAAACATTTGCTTGTGAAAAACCTGACATAATTATCTTAGGGAAAAAAATTAAACATAAGTTCAATATTATGAATCAAAAAGTGAACACTTTATAAAATTATAACACATGATGAATTAATACAAAATAATTTATAATTCAACAAGTCTAGTACAATACAAAAAAATAATTCAAACACCACCGAAGTTTCATAAACTAGATTCATGAAATAACATAAACAAATTAACGTTTACTACTTTTACCCTAAACCTAACTAATTTCTAGATGCTTGCCATTCATCGAACATTTGGTTGGCTAGTTCCATCCTCCAAGTAACCCATGCATCTGATGGATGAATATTTACGATATTCGAATCATCGTCATCTATCACATTACTAGGTAATCCTTCTCCCAACTCTGCTTCAATAGGATCAAGACTCATATAAGTTCGAATAAAATTATAGAGCAAACAATAGGCAATAATGATTCTATTGTGCACCCTCACAGGATAAAACGATGGACTCCTAAGTATTCCCCATCTAAGTTTTAATAACCCAAAGCATCTTTCAATAACATTACGCGCTGAAGCATGTTTCATATTGAAAAATTCTTCCGGAGTACTTGGCTGGTATCGCTGACGCCACTCATTCAAATGATATCTTTGTCCTCTAAAAGGTGCAAGAAAACTATTTGTCATGATTAATTTCCCAAAAAAGTATCCAGCATCAACTAGATAATAACAACCTATAAAAAAAACTATTTGTCATGATTAATTTCCCAAAAAAGTATGATCTTAAAGATATATTCAAAGTCCTCTAATTTTGCACTTTACCATGAGGAACTTTTAATCCATGTCTCCTACTAATAGCATCTCGAAGAACCCTACCATCAGCAACAGAACCTTCCCAACCAGGAAGAGCATAAACAAAATGCATATCAGGTGTACAAACACCTAACATATTTGTTGCTATGTTACCTTTTCGCGTTCGATATCTAGGTTTATCAACTATTGGAACCCTAATCTTGATGTGGGTTCCATCTAAAGCACCTAAACAATTCTACATCACATGTATAAAACCTCGAGTTAGGATACTATATTTAAATCTAACTCAACTTAATTATGTACGAGCTATATATAGAACTCACTCCAATACCTTGAACCATTTCCACCTTGGGTCTGTAGAATTAGCTGTAATTGGCTCTGCCTTTTTAAATAGCACATCTTGTAAGCGTATGAGAGCATTTAAAACATTGTGAAATGATCTGCTAACGGTTTCTCCAAACCTATTAAAGTGATGCTTGATAACTCGATTTTTAAGATGATGATATATGATATGTAAAAACATTGCCACTTGCTCATCAATAAGCATGTTCCTTGACGACTTCAATCCCCCTAAAGTTTGTAACATCTCACATAGTGTAAAAAATGTAGTTCTATTCATCCTAACTTGTTCAATACAGGTCTCGTCACTAGCATATACAAGTCTTTTCACATAATCTTATTTTGCATAAAAATCTAAAATATAGGATTTAATCCTTGGTCTACTAGTATGTAGCTATGGATGGCACCCAATGTAAGTAAGAACCAACTCGCAACTGTACACAGTTGCAACCATATTGTCACTGCAAGACCAATTCTTTTACGCCTCACATTTTGTACTATTAAAGGCAGATGAGCTATTACTGCAAGATATTAAAGTGTTACATATCTTCAAATCATAGTAAAAATGTCACATTTCTTCAATACTAATTTCAATAAAAGTAAAACAAAATCAAAGAATTTAATTGATTAAAGAACTTACAGTAGTTTAGTGAGTACAAGAAGCTCAACTATGAGTGGAGGAAGCAATCAAGCAAGCCAAATGAGAAAAGGAAGTAATAACGCACTGTCAAAGAAAAATGGACAATATATTTATCAAATTTCATTCAACAAAATCAACTCTTTGTTTAGCAAATAATAATATTTTAAACATTAAAAGAGAAATTAATAATGAACATCTAATCTTGAAATACATCCACATCCAAATTACATAATTTCAAACTTTGATTTTTAAAATCATTACTATTATTTGAAGGGTTGATTAATTCGTATTCATCCATAAACTAGATTCCAACTTAACTGTACAATTTAATTTAATGTGGTTTAACAAAGTAGTATTAGTCTCAACATTGTGATAATTGATTTGCTATAAGAACTTCGGGGGTTATTTTTATTTTTAATAAGATGTAACCGCTGAAGACTAAAATTGAGATTATACCAAATATATAACTTTATTTTCTTTACCTAAAATTGAGACATGAAAGGATGTAATCCTTGAAAATGTACAATTGTAAGAAAAGTAAATATAGTCCATACATATTGGTAAGAAAGGTCAAAGTCAAAGATTATCTTAACAAGAAAGTATAATATGAAGCTTTTACCAAGTATATTAGTAAAAGTTCGAATACAAAATTCTCATCATACCATCAATCATATAGAGTGTTTTATTTCGCAGTTCAAGATCCTCAATTCCTATAAAGTGTTTTATTTCATAGTTCATATTGAGCTGACAAGCATTGTAAATATTTATTATTCTTTAAAAAAAAAGCCTTTATCTCCTCACTTATAATTTCAGCCATGGGACCATTCAAATACCATAAGACAAATATATTACCCTTTCTCATAGGTTTAATTATAGAAATTATATAAATATATTATATTTAATTTTTTAATATGATAACAAATAATAGTTTAATTTTTTTAATGAGATTTAGTAGAAAATAAACTTATGTTGACATACATGTATCAGTTTTAACTGTAAAAATAATAAAATTTTTAATAAAATGATTAATTTACAATTTAATCTAACATGCAAAAATTAATTTATTTATTTTTTTAAATAAAAAATAAAATACAATCCGATTATTAATATAAGATCTTTTATAATATTTTTACCATTCATTTCCCTCTCATTTTTACTTGTTTTAAAAAGAATAAAAACAATTGACCAATCTCAAAGTAACTTTGTAAGTGTAACAATCAAGACAGTCAAAGTTTGTACACACTTCACTCTCAGCCCACCACTTGTTTGAAGGTTGTTTCTTCCACTTTTAATGACCCTAAAAATATAACAGGTTAAGTTGTTAATTAATTCGTATAATGATTTTCCCAAGAAAATTCGTATAAGATGAATATGAATTCGTATAATGATGTACTCTAAAAAGAACAAACTTTCCCCTAATGATTTTCCCTAGAAAATTCAAGGCAAAAATAGTCAATTCCATCAACTTAAAGACAATCCCCCCAAAAAAGAGAACATGCTAACACCATATAAGTATAAATAGTCATGCTAGGAGGAGCATCGACAGCCGGGGAGCAGTTAAAGAAACCATGTGGCTGCATTGCAGATACCAATGGTTAACTTCTACATCACGCTTCTGTCAACCAAGCTGTAAACTTACTATGTTGTGAACTGAACAGTTACTAACGCTGCTAAAGAGAAAAGTGAACTGAACAGGCTTGAAATGCATGATCCGGACTTGCGCTCCTCTTCTAAGAGTTGGGATACATACGAAAGCACAAATACTAGAATTTTGAGCAGGCTGTCTACATCAAGCATTTTGTTTAACATGCAAGCCTACCACGATAGCGATTTGTGTCTAAATGGGACAATGTGTAGACAACATCTTAAAAAAACAGACGATGGACAACTTTCCGAGTCCATAATAAGATCCTATATATCACATGTCGGTAACTAAAAGCTAGTAAATCAAAAGTAATAAACTTGTATGAGATGGAGTAACCTTTAACTTTGATATCGTTATGAAAATGATGAATTAACAAAAAAGGAAAAAAAATGTTAATATATTCTATTATGATGAAGCGATTAAGTGATGCAAAGAGTGAATGTTATTAGGATGAGTTTATACCGTAAGCATAAAGCCAATGCGATCAACCAGTTAAGAGAAAGAGGAACCAATCAGGCAATCCAGAAAAGGACAAGAATTTTTTTTTAATAATAACTGAATATGGATCATTCAACCACTCCAAATATAAAATAATAAGTTCAAATTTTAAGTTTTTGTAGCAACACTTACCAAAATTTTTTAACCAGATTGGTTATGGAACATATCTTAAGTGAAAAGAAAAGGAGCCATCATTAAAATGACCTTAAGTCTTGAATTTTATCATAGTTACTTGGAAATTTAATTAAAGTAGACCAGTAATTACATCACTACTAGATGAAATTACAACTGAATTTCTAGCTGATGAAAAAATAAAATAAAGGATAAAAAGGTACGGACAGGGCATGAGGGCTAAGCCATCCCTAGGCATATGCTAGAGCTGCTCTCAGTTCCCTTGTTCCCAACTAACTAAATCATACAAAAAAACGAAGCTAGAAGGGCTTTAGCTGTCATCATTAAATATAACAGGACCACACCCCTCTACTTGCATCTCCAATCAGATGCAAATCTGCCCTTGGAAACGCGTGAGGGTTGTAATCGCTGGAAAACAAAGAAGATTATGCAGCGCTAAGCTATATCAATGTTTCATGTGGTACAAGAAGATTATATGGATTATGGAGGCTTAAGAATCTTCCAATAATATTAATTATTATAAACACTAACAAAAAAATCTTTTTTTTTAGGTTCTCAACTTCTTAGCAGGTTAATCGTAATGCATAATTGCATATCTTCTACCAATAATATGCTTTCTTATCAAAACTTGGTAATCGACTCATGGCAGAATCAAAATGTAGACTTCACATGCAGTATAGAAAGAGGGAAAAAGGCACAAAAATCGGCAGAAATATGCATCTATAATTGAAATAACTTAATCTCATGGCAGAATCAAAATCGATTTATGTATGCCAAGCCATATAGAGATTATGATACAGGAAAAAAAAGGAAGCCAACAGATCAGAATCATCATGTTCACACAACAGATAATCCACAAATGGAAAAGAATGAAGGGACGTGCCTAGGCTTCGAAACGCTGATTTTTTTACTGATTTGAGTGAGATCGTTGAGATACTCTACAAGGCTCTGCCATTGTTTCTTTCGATGAATCAGTAAGGAAGAAATTCGTTTAACCATAAAACAAAAATGAAAAGGCAAAAATGAAGATGATATGAAGGAAGCAGAAGCAAAACTGTTTACCTGACCTTGGATGAGGGGGAGGAATGCCAGAGTTGAAACGTGAAATGGCTGTTGATTGAGAGTGTTTTTGAGGTGAAGTTTTGGTAAGGCAAAATAGGGTTCCTTAAGTAATGATTAGATAAACGGTGATGGGGGAAGGGAATAGAAATCCCTAAAAATCTCTGTTTAAGCCCGGAATGGAATACCCCCGTAATAGGGTATTCTATTGAACCAAACGTTGGTTTATGTGGGGCTGCAGAATAAGGTGGTAATAGGCATGTAATGGCATAGCCATTACATCCAACCAAACATGCCCTTAATTTTTTTGATTTAGCCATTCGACTTTTTGAACTCAAATATTTTAATCACTCTCCCATTAGTTGCCATTAGATGAGTGATGGAAAGTTATCGTGGGTCTTTTTTAGTGGTTTAATAATAGATTTAGCCTTAAATGTTTACAAAGTTTAACATTTTATTCCAATTCTAAAAAACTCAATAAAATTACCCCTCAACATTTACAAAATTTGTCACTTTAGTTCTAATTCTAAAAGTTAAAAAACGATATTTAAGAAAATCATTTTTGGATAAAAAATATAGAAATAATTTAAAAATCTAAAAAGTGTACATAAATTATAAATAAAAAAATCAAAACATATATATTAAAAATAAAAAATACAAAAATATAAATATATAACAATTGATTCAAAAAGAAATGAACATGGAATAGATTGATGAGTACTAGAGAAAGATGAAGTTGGACATACCCATAGACATGAAATCGACAAAGTTATCTCCCTTACCTTCAATCTCTGGGCTAGATGTTCTAAGACTTTGGTCTTTTGATTAATGTATTTGGGCTATCCAAGTTTGGAAGTTATTGATAACATGTCCAAATTGGGAAAAAAAAAGGTGAAAAAATATTTCCAATGTTTTTCATTGCATTATTTTCTCTACTTGAAGATTAAGTCTATGTATATTTTTAAAATAAGAAAAGAAATTAAGAATAATTGTTTTATAATAGTTTAAAAAATTATTAATTCTTTAGGAGGAATTTAAGTAAATAATATGATATTAATTTAAAATATCACACTTAGTTGGATTCAAGCCAACTTTATTTTTTTTACCATATTCACGAAGATGACATTAGTTTAAAATGAGCATAATTCAAATGGTGTTAAATACTCTTCTTATTCAATGAGTTCTAGAGGTATAAGGAATATTAAAACTAAATTGACAAATTTTGTAATTGTTGAGGGTTAAAATTTATTTAATTTTTAAAATTCAAACTAAAACAACAAATTTTGTAAACATTGAGGGCTAAACTTGTTTTTTTTAGATTTAAGATCAAATTGATAGAATGTGTAAAACATTGGAGAGCTAAATTTGTTATTAGACCAATAAAAAAGGTTTATGCCAGCTTTCTATCACTTATCTAATGGCAACTAATGGGAGAGTGATTAAAATATTTTATTTCGAAAAGTTAAGTGATTAAATTGAAAAAATTAATAGTTGGGTGACTAAAATAGAACTAAAGGTATAGTTGGATAACTATTTTTGTAGTTTACCCAAATATATATCAAAATGAAATGTAAAAAATTTATATGTACTCCACTGATATATTTAAATTCCTTAAGTCCTAAAACATATTACGTAGCTAAACAAAAAAATAAATTATATCAATGGAGTATATACGATGGGTAACTAGTCCAACTCTTTCAGTCATTTCATACAACTCGGTATACCTGGGACTTAGCTTCACTTTGTGGCTAAAGTGCAAAATTTTATTCCATAGAAAGACCTTTAGAAATACTTTCTTGCCTATGACATATTCAATTTCCTTCCGCTTCAAATCAACATACGACTTTTTCTTATCTGAGATTGCTTTTAATCCACTTTATCAAATTCACTTTATCTTTTGTTTTTTGCATCAATTCCAGCCCAACCTTCTTCCTCTCACTCAATTCTGACCAACATAAAGGTGTTCTACATGTCGGCTATACAAGGGTTAATATGGAGCTATTCGAATGCTCGATTAGAAATTGTTATGATAAAAAAATTCTGCTAGAGGCAGATAACATTCCCAACTAGCTTCAAACTCAATGATATAGGCTTGCAACATGTCTTCCAATATCTAGATAACAAGCTCTAGTTGGCCATCTGATCAGGGATGGAAAACAATGTTGAAATTCAACCTCGTACCCAAAGAATCATGCAATTGCTTCTAGAATCTCAAAGTGAAACGGGAATTTTAATCCAAGATAATAGGCATAGGTACACCATGAAGTCTAATTATCTCAAGAATATACACTTCAACAAGCTTCTAAAGTGACTAATCTATTCTCATAACCCATAAAAAAGTTAATTTCATTAATCGGTCAAATATTACCCATATGACATTTCTTTTATTTGGCGAAGTTGGTAGACTAACAACGAAATCCATTACAATTCATTCTCATTTCCATTCAGGAATTGAAATAGATTGCAGCAACCTAGAGGGTCCTTGATGTTCAACTTTCACTCGTTGGCAAGTCAAACACTTTGCGACATATTCAACAATTTCTCTTTTCATACCTGACCATCAATATGATTCTCGCAAATCAATATGCATTTTTGCACCACCAAGATGCAAAGCAAGATGACCATCATAAGCTTCACTTAGAATTAATTACTTCAATTCAACATTGTTAGGTACAAAAATTCGATTATGAAATTGAAGGCAAATATTCTTATCAATTTTGAGGTTCTCATTATTATCTTGTTGAGCAAACTTTCATTTCTCTACTAGCTTAGCATATGCAAATTGTCTCTTTTTTAATTTGATCAATCAACACAGGCTTTACTTTCAATTTAGGTAGCAGACTGTCGTCATCACATACACTTAGTTGAGTAAACATTGATCTCAGCTCAACTATTGACTTTCGGTTCAAAGTATTAGCCACTGCATTCGCTTTTTCAAGATGATAATCAATTATACAATCATAATCTTTCAACAATTCAATCCAATGTCGTTACCCAAAATTTTTCTCCTTTTGGGTGAGAAGATATTTGAGACTTTTATGATCTGTATAAATATAGCACTTTTCACCATACAAATAGTGCCTCTAGATCTTTATAGCAAACACCACAGTGGTAAGCTTTAAATCATGTGTTGGATAATTACGTTCATGCGGCTTTAACTGTCGAGACACATAAACAATCACCTTACCATCTTGCATTAAGACGTAACCCAATCCACTCAGTGAAGCACCACTGAATATTATATATTCTTTCCAAGATTCGGGCAAGGTCAAAATCGACACTTCTGTCAACATTGCTTTCAATTTCTTGAAACTTTCCTAGCACTGGTCATTCCACATGATTGACACATTGTTTTGCAAAAATTTTGTCATGGTCAAAGCTACTTTGGAAAATCCATTTACAAATCTTCTGTAATAACTTGCTAGAGCCAAGAAGCTTCGAATTTCTGAAGTATTTTTTAGCAATTTCCATTGCAAGATGGCTTCAATCTCCCTCGGTCGATATAACATGCCCCAGAAATACCACTTTTGATAACCAAAATTTGCATTTATTGAGTTTCCGATATAGTTTCTTTTCTCGTAATACTTGTAACACAATTCTCATATGCTTATCATCCTTCTCTAGCTTTGAATATATCAGGATATCATCAATGAAGACTACCACGAACTAATTCAAATACAATTGAAAAAAGCCCAAGTGGCATAACTAGAAATTTATAGTGGCATATCGCGCACAAAATGTTGTTTTCAGCACATCACTATCTTTCACTTTCAACTAATAATATCCAAATCTCAAATCAATATTGGAGAATATCGATGCACCTTTCAACTGGTCAAACAGATTTAAATATTTGTTATTGATTATCAACTTATTCAACTGTTGATAATCAATACAGAGCCGCATCGATCCATCTTTCTTTTGACAAATGATATTCGATCTCCTCAAGGCGATACACTGGGATGTATAAAGCCTCGGTCCAGAAGATCTTGCAACTTAACTTTCAGCTCTTTTAGCTCTGTTGACGCCATACAATAAGGAGCAATAGACACTGGAGTTATACCCATGTAAAATTCAATTGCTTATTCAACCTCACGATCAAGAGGTAATCTTGGAAATTCTTCTGGAAACACGTTTGGAAACTTGCATACTGTCCGAATATTATCTATCTTGCTTTCACTCAAATTCAAGTTAATAACATAGGCCAAATATGCCTCATAGCCCTGATTTAAAAACTTATTACCTCGAACCACCCTTGCTCGATTTAGTCACCGGACCCGAGCTATAGGATACTACAATAGTATAACTTGCACTTTTACTACAACACACATGTTGGTGCAACTCACATATTGACATAGCTCACATATCAACACAACTTATAGATTTACCTATCACACATATTATTACTTTACAGACCAACTCACACTTATATACTTTATAA
Organism: Gossypium hirsutum; assembly: GCF_007990345.1. Lineage (NCBI taxonomy): Eukaryota > Viridiplantae > Streptophyta > Magnoliopsida > Malvales > Malvaceae > Gossypium > Gossypium hirsutum. Next base: position 26,031,345 of record NC_053425.1, read on the forward strand.
GTAGCTTGAATATACATACCATACAAAATCAGTTCACATATAAAAACTTTAATGGATCAATTCGCACACACTTGACAAAGCTAGCTCACATATAAACACAACTATATATAAACATAGCTTGCATGTAAACACAACTCGGATATAAAAATAGCTAGCATATAAACACAACTCGCACATTGTCATAGTTTGCCTCATAACTACCTATATAGAGTTCGCATATAATTATCTTACATGTCAAATACAGTGATAGTTCACACATTGACACAGCCCACACATTGTCATAGGCCGCATATTTACACGGTCTACATATTGGCACAGTTTGCTTATAAATACAACATGCACATTGTCACATTTCACATATTTACATGGTTCACACATTGACATAGTTTGCATATAAACACATATATTTATATGACACATAGTTATTCCAAAATCCAAGCCACATTCATGATCCAAAATAAGTACTTACTCATATCAAAACCTATACCCATGCCACATAACCGAGTCTAGAACGATTTAAAAGTTTACCAAGACTAAAGCTGGATAGTGTGAGCTCTAGGGTGATCCAATAAACATGTTTGACAAAATTCCAACAACAGAAACAAAAAATGAAACGGAGTAAGCATTTTGTATGCTTAGTGTAAAAGCCCGTTTTTAGTGAAATAGGAATAGTGGTTTCGGGACCACAAATTCAAAGTCAAAAAATTTATTTTATTATTATTTTATTTCTTATAGCATGATATAAATACTGTATAAAAATTTTGTTAAGAAATTTCATCGTTAACATGCTCAATTTGATAAAAAGGACTAAATCGCATAAAGTGCAACAGTAGTGTTCTAGTAGCTAAAGGTATTAGATAGCTAGAGAACCTTAAAGTACGAGTCCTTATGTGGTAATTAGACAATTTATTATTTAAATAGGCAAATATGGACTTTAAATTAAGTGATTTGGATGTTAATTAATAAGGTTAAAAAGGTAAATAATTAAAACAACTTAAATTAAATAAAGTAAAAGAAAGATATCATCTTTCTTCTTCTTCACCAACCAAAAATAGGGCTTAAGGAAGCCATACCAAGCTCAAACATTCGGCCATCTCTCTCTTTGTGCATGTAATTGCATTTTTGTCCCGTTTTTAATGATTTTTATATTTTTGGAGTCGTTGTAGCTTAATCTAGCTAGCTTGGGGACTAATTTGTAAAAATGTTTAGGGATTTGAGTTTTACCTTGAATGAATATAGGTTGATTTTGTTTTTTGATGGTAGAAAATGGATAGTTGTTGATAGATAAACAACTTTTGTTAAGTGATTTTTGGTAAAAATGCCAAATAAGGATTAAATTAAAAAATGGAAATTTTACATGGTATAATTTTTGAATTTATGAAATATATGGGCTTTTATAAGTATGAAGAATAATTAGCTAGGCTTGGTTAAGGATAAAATTGCATGAATTTTATTTTTTGAGCCTAGGGGCTAAATTGCAAAGAATTAAAAGTATATGGGCAAAATAGTAATTTTTTGAAAATATGTTTTGGATTAAATTGAATAAATTACATGTTTAATTGAGTTAAATTTATATGTATAGATCCAAGTAGACCTCATAAGGAGTTAAGATCAAGGTAAAGAGAAAGTCTAGGATTAATCACCTTCGTATCTACGTATTTTCATCGAGGTAAGTTCGTGTAATTAAATTGTATTTATATGTTTTAATTGAATTATATAAATGTTATGATTTGTCATATATAATTACTGAGTGCATATCCAACGATGTATGACGATTATCGAGCCCCGTTTGAACCTTAGGAATCTGTAATATACAAATGACATGTCATTAGGGTTATCGATTTATAGCTCGTAAGAGCATACCCATTTATAGCTCAGAAGAGCATACCGATTTATAGCTCGTAAGAGCATACTGATTTATAGATCATAAGAGCATACTGATTTATAACTCGTGAGAGCATACCGATCTTCAACTCAAATGAGCATACCGATTCACAACTTGTATGAGCATACATGTACATGAATTAATGGATTACAGTTATATGAGCTAGCACATTATGTGTGAGCTATCTCAGGTATCTAAAGGTATTCTAAACGGTTCAATAGGAAATGTTCTAGTATGAAATGATATGAGTTTGATATGAACTATTACAGGTATATACATGAAATACTTGGAAAGGATGTTACCTGATATATAGATATATGAAATGGATGATACCTGTATATGGAATTTGATTAATTGTTGAGCTCATTCATGAGTATTGGTTCATATATGTATTTACATGGCTAATATTAATTGGTGTATATGTGCTTAGGTATTTGGCCAAAATGTCTTAGGATATGCTTTGTTACTTACCTAATACTTGATTAAATGGTAAGTTAAATTCTAAGTTATACAAACTTACTAAGCTTAAATGCTTACTCTATGTTATTTTCTGTGTTTTATAGTGAGTCGGAAGCTCATTTGGGTTGGAAGCTTGTCAGAGCTATATCACATTATCCACTGACTCTTTTGGTATATTTGGTTGTTCAATCTTGGTTATAATGGCATGTATAGTTATTTTAGCTAATGTTGACCTATGTGTTAAATTGATGAAATCGCCATTTGGTTTGGCTTGAGTTGTGGTTTTTTGGTGTTCTAATGAACTTAGTTTGGCATGTAAATATTAGCCTTGAAATGGTTGATGATTTGCTTAATGTGTTTGAAAGGTGAAATGGTAGTTTAATGTGCATATTGTATATGTTTTATAACTTGATGTGAATTGTTACTTTGCTATGGAAAACATATATGTATATTGAGGCTAGTAATTGAGTAGTATATTTGGTATCATTTGGTAAGTTAATTCAATGGTTTGTATTGATGCAAATCTAGTTGGAAATTGGTTGATCATTTGACCAAAATGAGTTTATGATTATACATGTTTATATATTATCATTTAAGGTGCCTAAGGGCATATTGGTTGTATGTGATTATACTATATGAATGAAGACGAAATGTGCATGATTTTGGTATTTTGTAATGGCTTGAAAAATAGCCTATTTTCGTTCACACAGGTAGAGACACGGGCGTGTGTCTCAACCGTGTGTCCCCTGTAACTTTTAAAGGGTTGCAAGTTAGGTTGTTACACGGCCTAGCACATGGCCTGGCACACAGGCATGTGGGGTTACTTCGAAGGGTAGACGGCCTGGCACACAGGTGTGTAGCTTGGCCGTGTGACCCAAGTTAGTGATTTACATGGGCACAGACATAGACATGGGTTGGGACATGGCCTGAGACATAGGTGTGTTTCTTAACCATGTGAGTCACACGGCCTGGCTACACGGCCATGTGACCCTTGCAGTATTGAAAAATTTCAATGTTTTCTGAAAATTTCTTTAAGTTTTCGATTTAGTCTCGACTTGTTTCTAATGTGTATTTTGGGCCTCAAGGGCTCATATAAGAGACGATTTGTATGTTTCAAATTGGTCTTAATATGTTTAATGATATGTTATGAAATATTTACATTTTTTATTTGTTTAAACGTAAACTCCAGTAATGCTCCGTAGCCCTTTTTCGACAACGGATGCTTGTTAGAGATGTTACACTTAGTAATTTCATAGGTTTTAAAACAATAACTCACCTCAAAACATAATTAACAAAATGAAATAGCTAAATACATAACTTTCTTGTCATCACATTTTGCAACAGTAAGATGAGTTCACGATAACCAAATCATATAATGATTCAATCTATACATATTAATCTGATTCATTACTATTAAATCAAAATCATCAATTACACTTCATTTACAATAACCTAACATCATATGAACATTTACAATTTCAATTTATATCATCATTCAATCATTTCTCTTTTCATTAACAATTTAGCCTGATGAACTATAATAAACAGATGCGGATATGCAAGTGACTACACAACACCAGTTAGCTCATCAGAGTAGTAACTACACCACACCAAAGCACCGAAGTGTGAGGCCTATAGGCTCATATATCATATATCAGTACATCCCTCCACCATACCAAGGTGTCAGTAGAGACAAACTCAGTAATCCATAACAAATGCTGGATTCCGGTACAACCACTGAATTCCCGTACACCAATATCATCTCTTATGCATATCCCATATAGTGTGTGAATAGCCCTTTTGGCATGCCAATTGTATCCTATCCTATCCTATCATACATTCATTTGATCACAAACAACATGTCATAACAACTCTTTACAATGCAATCATTTCCTCACCTTTTCTACCAATTTGTAATAAATTTAAAGTACATTCAAATACTATAATTCAAAATTCAATAAAAAAATTTACATATATGTATATAACTATACCATATGAACTTACCAGAAAAAAACACCAACAAGCAAAAAGTCGAGGACTGATCTACAATTTTCCCTTTTCATCGATTATCTGCTAGTTGGTTCAAATCTTGATTTATATGGTAATTCATTTCAATTTATCAGTTTCAATTACCTTATAAAAATTTATTTATGCATATGACAATTCAATTTTATTTTACAAAAATTATCTAAAGTTTCACATTTTATTCAATTTAGTGCTTAAAATCGGAACAATCATATCTTTCACATTTAAGCCCCGTTTTCCAATCTGATTTCAATATCATCCTTCTATAGCCCTTTAGCACCTATATTTATGGAAAATTTAAGCTAAATTCAAAATAATTACACTTTATTCCTTGTACGCAAAATTAACAAATTTTATTTTATAAATTAGTCCTTATTCAAATCTTAGCTTACAATCAAACTATTTAACATCAAAAGCTTCAAAAATCATCCATGACATCATTAAGAAACTTTAACAATTCCACAATTTAATCCATTGGCTAGCTAAATCACGCTACAATGATTTCAAAAGCGTAAAATTTATGAGAAACGGGCTTAGTTTGGACTTGCATGCAAAGGAAGAAACTTGGCTGAATTTTCCTAGCTTTAACAATGGTGGAATCGATATAGGAGAGGGGAGAAAAATGAAAAAAATGGCCACTTACTTTTTTTTTATGTTTTAATATATTTTAACTATAATTTAACATAATTATAACATAATTATAACATAATTATAACATATAATTTAATAAATTAACAAGCACTAACTGTCCATGCTATTTTATTATGGCCTAATTCACATTTAAACCCTTGAACAACCCTTGAACAATTACAATTTAAGTCGTTTGACTAATAAAAATCAATAGTGATTAACTTTTATGATTTTTACAATTTAGTCCTTGTACCTTAATTACAAACCGTTCAATAAAATTATCAGGCTAAACTTTAGTATAACTGTATAATGGACTCGTAAATATTAATTAACAACATTTACGGACTCGACAATCAAAAAACAGGGTTCTGAAACCATTATTTTTGGCACCACTAAAAAATGGGATGTTACATGGTGAAATGATACGAGTAAAATCACTTACTCTCATACCTTTGGCTTCAATGATCTCGCTTTCAAAACTCCAAATAGAGAAATTCTTTTTACCCCAATCAAAGGTCACATTATGCTAGGTCAACCAGTCCATTCCTAGAATTATATTAAAATCACCAAATGGCATGACCAACAGATCAATTGGGAATGATTTATTCTTTATATTTATTAGACAACGTCTCCATACTTGGTTAATGAGCACAGATTGTCTTAAAGGACTTGAAATAGCTATTGCTATGCTTGAAATTTCATATTTCAACTTTTTCAATTTCATAAAACTAGATTAACATATTAATGCGTAGAGTTAGGGTCAATTGAAGCATGAACGAGCATAGAACATAAAAGAAATATACATGCTACAATATTGGTAGCATTACCCTTATCTTCAGTTCAGACCACATAGGCTCAAGTAGGGGCTTTAGCGTTAGAATGTTGTGTTACAGAATCTATTTCTTTTCTCTGACTACCCCTCGCAATTGAGCCACCATGGGTAATTCTCCAACCTCTAGTTGTAGGAGCAGATCTCTGAGTAGTAGCAATAACACCATTAATATTTTTTGGGCACTTTCGAGCTAAATGCTCTAAGGATCTGCATCAAAAACATGCTCCTGTCTTTTTCTAGCATTCACTTTTGTGCCTTATTTCACAATGCTAGCAATTCGGGATACTGACATCTTTTGCTTGACCCCTAGTACTGCCACGGATACTGATAGTTCTCTAGCTGGATATTTCTCTGACCTGACATTCTGTGGAGTTAATCTTTATGACCCTCGAGACTCTCTAGTTCGCTTAAGCAGAGGTTGCGAACTAGTGGTCTCGACTCTCTTTTCAAATGCTCGGGAACTTTCAACTTTCTTATCTAAGTCTTTTGCTTACTTAACCATCTTTGCTTGTTCAGCTAGATTAGCGAATACTTTAAGTTTATGTGAAACTAGCTAAACTAGAAGCTCATCTCTCATTTTTTGAAGGAATTGCTTGTAACTTTCTTCTTCAGTTGGAACTAAATGGAGAGCAAACTTTCTGAGTCAAAAGAACTCTTATTCATAATTGACTACTAGTATATCACCTTATTTCAACATCGTAATTCATGCTTCTGATCTCTCAGATATAGTTTATCGACATATTTCTTTTTAAACTCAGACTAAAAGAATGTCCAAGTAACCTGGTTAGTTGGCACATGTCAGGTGACAATTAACCACCATTGATATGCTTCTTCCTTTAAAAGAGATTCTATAAAAGTGACTTACTCAGGTGGTGAACATTCTAACTGCTACAAAACTCGCTCGGTTGACTCTAGCCAGTTCTCAATAAAGGAAGGGTAAACACTTTTCAACCCTTTGAATTTAGTTGCTCTATATTTTTGCAACTCTTTTATTAGAACTCATCAGGCTGCAACTGTCGATGCAGCTTGTGGAGTAACTCCCACTACACATTGAACCTGTAACACCCCTTATCCGTGTCTGAGGCCGGGACAGGATATGAGACATTACCAGACTTCAACATACATAATCACATAAAATCAACCATAAATTTTTTTCCAAATAAAAAACATTCATACATATGTATAACGTCCCTTAGACGGGTTGACGAAGCCCTGTACACGCATCAAAGATGATTCGGTGTAACAGCCCGATTTAGACCCTAATCGGAATGGTGGTTTTGGGACCATGAATCTGAGTTAGAAAAATATTTTTAAATTATTTTCTGTGTTTATTTTGTGTGAATTTATATCTGTGATATTTTCGAGATTTAATTTCGTCGTTTACGTGTCCGATTAAATAAAAGGACTTAATCGCGTAAATAGAAAATTTAATAGTTTAAAGTATAAGGGCCAAAAAGTTAGTGGCTTTCTAAGTTGAGGCATTTAAGTTGCAAATAGCCCATAACTTATTAGGTGTACGGCAAATGGATTTTTATTATAAGTTTTTCATATAAATTAATTAAGGTTATTTTTGTAAACTAACATTATAAACAATTATAATATAACATATATATTATAAAACATAAAATAAAGTTTACATTTTTGGTTATAATGGTTCTTCATTGCTGAAACTAAAGAAAACAAAAAGAAAAGAAAGCAAGCTAGGGTTCGGCCAATATTCAAGCTCAATCAAGGTTAGTTTTTGTTCGGGTTTTGATAATTTCTACGTTTTTGAGATCGTTGCTTCGAGTACTATAAAACCCAAGCTTTAATTTTTGATTTTGATGAATATTTTGTGTTGTGCCATTGTTGATAGTTTGTGATTTTTGTTGTTTGATGATGAAAAAAATGAAAGATATGTTTTAGATTAACATATCTTGTATTGGAGTTTTTGATGATTTTGAGTAATTAGGACTTAATTGCAAAAATAATAATTTGAGGGACTAAAATGTGAAATTGATAAAATATATGGACTTGTATAGGCATGGGTACCATTCGGCCTAACATGGGTATGTGGAAATTTTGTATATTTTGTGTTTTGTGCAATAGGGACCAAATTATAAAAATTGTAAATGTCAGGGGTAAAATGGTAATTTGCCTATTTATGTGTTTTTGGACTAAATTGAATGAAAATATGTTTGAATGAGCTTAATTTGAATATGTTTAGATTAAGAACCAAAGAAATCAAATTTGGATCGGGGAAAAATGAAAGTTGTCGACTAGTTGCCCGATTCTGTTTTGTATCGTCCGAGGTAAGTTTATAAGCAAATAGATGTGTTTATTGATAATTTAATGCTATATTTACATGGTGTATTGAAATGTGAAGATTAAATTATGCTATGGCCGAATGTGTTTGATTATGGTTACTAAACTTCTGAGTTCGATTCGACCGAGATACGACGTCTAAAAGCCCCCTTTGAACCTTAGGAATAACTAGGATACATATGTCATGACATAGGATTCCGATATATGTGTGCAAGTAAGTCCATGGCATCGATTTGTGATTCCGATATGTGTTTGCGAGTAAGACCCTGTCTGGGATAGTGGCATCAATATGTGGCTACATGTAAGACCACGTCTGGGACGTTGGCATTGTACGATTTATGTGATTATCCGAGTGTCCTATCCAATTCCTAATGGTTCATCGGACAAAGGTAAATTGCTTACGGATTGTATAATACGAGCTAATGATCAGGTATGAGTTAACTTGATAATTACTTAAGATAAGGTAAGAAAGTACTATGTATATGTGCCATAAATCATGTACAATACAAATGAAGAATCCATGTGTATTTGATATGTGTATTCGGCTGGTGAATGAATAATTTGTGTAGTATTGAAATGATACTTAGTATATGTATATATATAATTTGAGTATTCGACTACTTAGATATTAGCTATACGAGATGTCATTTGATGATTCTTATGTTGTATAAATGAGTAAATAGATGTGTGGTTTATTATGACTATTTGGTTAGAAGTTGATTTATAAGTGGTAAATGGTTATATGTGCATTCTGCTTAGGTGAGTTATAGTCTATGAAAAATACATCAAATATAGGATTTATAAGTTTGAGGTCAAGCATAAAAATGTTAATGTATTTTGTTTGGTTAACATGAGTCAATTATGATAATGGGTTCTTTATTTGCTTAAGACTTACTAAGGTTTGATAGCTTACTATATGTGCTATGTTTACTCTGTTTTATAGATTTTGAAGTCAAGTTACAAGCTCGGGAACTATCAGCCAAGCTCATCACAATATCTATAGCTTCGGTATTTAGATAATCAAACTCGTATTATGGCATGTATAGGTTGGAACATACTTTTGAGATATTGATTTTGGTTATGTATTTAAGCCATGTGAAAATGGCTTGCTTTTTATGTTTAGATTTGGTTTTATGTGTGCTTGGTTACAAAGTTTAGTAAGCTTGGTATTGATAATTCGGTTATGCTTTACTGTGCTTGAAATTCGTTAGTTTAAAGTGCCTAGTATTTTGCATGAATGACTTGTGGTAAGAGTTTTATGCATTGGAAATGCCTTTACTTCATGTTCGAAATTTTAGTCATTCTGCTTATGGATTATGTATATCTTATTTATTAAGCTATGTACTAAGATGCATAGTAAATGTGGTAGTTAATATATGCTAGAATTGTTAAATGATTTTAATTATACTTGAGTATAATTTGGTTAAGGTTATATATGAGTATAAATGCTTATAAGTTCGGTAATTAATTATTATTATCATGTGATATATGCCGGAATTTAATTGATGAATCAACTATTACTTATATATATATATCTAGGTATTTGACATATCAGTTATGGTATTAATATACGTATACGCTCATAGGTAATTTAGTTGATTTGGCATGGTATTTATGTATGTGTAAGAGTATTTTCAACTTGTTATATATATGGTATGGTGTATGGAAAATTAGACAAATTTGATGTATTGAAAATACCTTACATGACCGAATAGGTAATTAAATTATTGGTTGTTTATATGTATTTCTATTCATGGTAAATTGGCATGTGAAATGGGTGTAGTTTTAGTTGTTATATGTGCTTAAAGTGATGAGATAAAATAGCTAGGTATATGGTTTGGTTTGGTTATTGAGCATATGGGTTAGAAATGTCTTTGATATTCGAAATGATTAAACAAAAATTTATAGTGGATTCCTTATGAATTATTAAAGTACATGAATATATTAGTCCAGTTGGTAATGTTTTAATACGTTTCATGCATGTATGTTTTATAAGCTATACAATAAGTATTATTTGATCTTATATGTTGAATGTACATAAGTATTTTTTTTAAAATGTGCATTGGCCAATTAATTAATGAAATGAATACATGATATTGAAGGCTATAAGATAGATGCTTGGTATCATATATGAAATGAGATATGTTTTGTTTTAAATGTTGTATGTACTTAAAATTTTATTATATATGACTTTGAGTTTCCAATGATTTATCATTATGATTTAAACTATGTGTTAAATGATTAAATGGAATTATGTTTTAGTTATGTTTATATAACATACGTGTATATGTGAACGTCCTAAATTTTGTGTCTCGTCCGGTAATACCTCGTAACCCTATTCTGGCGACGGATACGGGTTAGGGGTGTTACATTTTATTGGTATCAGAGCTACGGTTTAGTCTGTTCTAGGACTATGTAGCTTGTGTGAGTTTAGCTATACATGCCATAATTATATACGGTGATAGTGTGATGACTTCTGACATTTGAAATGTGTTTTCATATAGTAAATGGATCCTGACCGAGCTGTAGTTGATGATGTTGAGAGTGTAGCGCCTGCACTCACGCAAAGGACAGTGCAGGTTGATTCTCGACCTACTTCGAGTAATCCAGAAAGTGAGGCTAAACAAGCCTTCTATCAAATGATGAATGACTGGTTCACCCAATATATCTGGACTAACCCAGCTGCACAACAACCTCCACCCCTGATTAATCCATCTTCCATGCCTGCTGTACCTCAAGTAAGTGATCCGTTACGATTGAATAGACCACCTATGGATAAAATTAGAAAACATGGAGCTGAAGAGTTTAAAGCCATTGATGATGATGACGCTGAGCGGGCTGAGTTTTGGCTTGATAATACCATCTGTGTGTTTGATGAGCTGTCCTGTACTCCAGATGAATGTTTGAAATTTGCTATATCCTTGCTTTGAGACACAGCATATCACTGGTGGAATACCCTGGTATCAGTAGTTCCGAGAGAGCAGGTGACCTGGGAATTCTTTCAGACTGAGTTTCATAAGAAATATATCAGTCAGAGATTTATCGATTAGAAGTGTAAAAAATTTCTACAGCTGAAATAGGGTCGGATAACAATGACAAAGTATGAGCAGAAATTCGTGAGACTCAGCCGGTATGCCCGAGAGTGTGTTTCCACTGAAGCCATAATGTGTAAAAGATTTGAAGATGGGCTGAATGAAGATATCAAACTGTTAGTTGGCATACTTGAGATTAAAGAATTTGTGGTACTTGTTAAGCGAGCTTGCAAAGCTGAAGAGCTCGGGAAAGAGAAAAGAAAAGCTGACTTTGAAGCTAGAGATGCACGCAAAAGAACATCTAGTAAGTCATTTCAGTCGACATCAAATAAATTTTGAGATGATTTCAGCCGTTCTAAAGCCACTTCAGGTTACTCCAGACGGGATCAGAATAGACCACCAGTGAGCTCGAGAGCTACCTCGGTAACGAGTGTGGGTAATGTCAGATCAAATCAACTCGAGTGTAAACACTGTGGTAAACGACATCCTGGCAGTTGCAGATTGCATGATCGGGCCTGTTTTAAATGCAGATCGACAGATCATTATATTCGAGATTGCCCAATGTTAGCTGAAGAAAATCCAGTACAGAATACGAGATCAGGTAATACTAAAACTTGAGGTAGACCACCCAGAAATGCTGGTAATATGAGTGGCAATCAGAGAGGGACTAAAGATACGGCAGTCAGATCTGAGGCTCGTACGCCTGCTAGAGCCTATGCCATTCGTACACGAGAGGAGGCTTCATCCCCAGATGTTATTACTTGTATATTCACTCTTTATGATACTAATGTAATTGCATTGATTGATCTTGGTTCTACACATTCTTATGTGTGTGATATATTAGTATTCAGTAAGACTCTACCTGTTGAGTCTACTAAGTTTGTGATTAGAGTGTCAAACCCCTTGGGCTGGTGTGTTATGGTTGATAAAGTGTGTAAGAATTGTCCCTTGATGGTTCGAGATCTGTGCTTTCCGGCTGATTTGATGTTGCTGCCATTTGATGAGTTTGACATAAGTTTAGGTATGGAATGGCTGACTTTACATGATGCTGTTATAAACTGCAAAAGAAAGACTATTGATCTACGGGGCCAGAATGATGAAGTTATTCAGATTGAATCTAGTGATTTATATGGTTTACCAGCAGCGATTTCTTCGATGCTAGCTTAGAAATATGTAAGGAAAGGGTGTGAAGCTTATTTTGCCTACGTGCTTGATAGTAAAGCGACTGAAAGAAACATTGAATCAGTACCTATTTTATGTGAGTATCAGGATGTGTTTCTAGAAGAATTACCGGGTTTGCCACCTATTCGGGAAGTAGAGTTTGGTATTGAGTTAATGCCTGGTACGACTCTGATATCCATAGCTCCGTACAGAATGACATCTACAGAATTAAAAGAATTGAAAGCTCAGTTGCAAGAATTGACAGATAGAGGTTTTGCGCGACCAAGTTTCTCTCCGTGAGGTGCACCTGTGTTGTTTGTGAAAAAGAAATATGGAACTATGAGAATGTGCATCGATTACAGACAACTTAATAAGGTTACTATAAAGAATAAGTATCCGTTGCCACGGATTGACGATCTGTTTGACCAGTTGAAAGGAGCTACAGTATTTTTGAAGATAGATTTGAGATCAGGCTACTGTCAGTTGCGAGTTAAAATTCAGACGTGCCAAAGACTACTTTCAGAACGAGGTACGAACACTATGAGTTTTTGGTTATGCCTTTCGTACTCACTAATGCACCTGCCGTTTTCATGGATTTGATGAATTAGATTTTTAGACCGTATCTAGACCGGTTTGTGGTTGTGTTTTTAGATGATATTTTGATCTACTCTCGTGATGAAGTTGAACATACCGAGCATTTGAGATTCGTGTTACAGACTTTGAGAGATAAACAATTGTATGTGAAATTCAGTAAATATGAGTTCTGATTAAGTAAAGTCAGTTTTCTGGGTCATGTGGTATCAACATCAGGTATTCGGGTTCATCCAAGCAAAATTTCAGCTATACTGGATTGGAAACCTCTGAAGAATGTTTTTGAAGTCCAAAGCTTTCTGGGACTTGCTGATTATTATAGACAGTTCGTGAAAGGTTTCTCTATGATTGCAGTCCCGATGACTAAGCTATTGTAGAAAGATGTTAAGTTCGAGTGGTCAGAGAAGTGCCAGAAAAGCTTTGATCAGTTGAAAGCCCTTTTGACTGAAGCTCCAGTGCTAGTTCAACCAGAATCGGGTAAAGAATTTGTTATTTTTAGTGATGCATCTTTAAATGGTTTGGGCTACGTTTTGATGCAGGAAGGCAGAGTGATAGCTTATGCCTCGAGACAGTTAAAGCCACATGAAAGAAACTATCCGACACACGACTTAGAATTGGCAGCTACTGTGTTTGCATTAAAGATATGGCGCCACTATTTGTTTGGTGAGAAATGTCATATTTATTCTGATCACAAAAGCTTGAAATACTTGATGACTCAGAAAGATCTGAATTTGAGACAACATCGATGGTTAGAATTGCTAAAAGACTTTGAGCTTATGATTGACTATCACCCGGGAAAGGGTAACATTGTCACTAATGCTTTAAGCCAAAAGTCACTGTTTGCTTTGCATGCAATGAATACGCATATGGCCATGTCTGATGATGGTTCGATAGTAGCTGAATTGAAAGCTAGACCGTTATTTGTTCAACAAATATGTGATGCCTAGAAGGTTGATAATGAATTGATTGCAAAACGAGCTCAGTACGAGATGGATGCTGATTCAGAGTTCAGAGTTGATGCTGATGACTTTTTGAGATTCAGAGACCAGATATGCGTTCTGAAAAATTTAGAATTGATTCAGATGATTTTGAATGAAGCACATGGTAGTCGGTTATCTGTTCACCTAGGTAGTACAAAGATGTATAATGATATGAAATAGCTTTACTGGTGGTATGGTATGAAACGAGACATTTTTGACTTTGTAGCAAGATGTTTAGTCTGTCAACAAGTAAAAGCTGAACATCAGGTGTCTTCAGGACTACTTCAGCCTATCATGATACCTGAGTGGAAGTGGGATAGAGTTACTATGGATTTTGTATCTGGTTTACTGTTGACACCGAGTAAGAAGGATGCAATTTGGGTTGTTATGGATAGATGACTAAATCGGCTCATTTTATTCCGATACGTACAGGCTACTTGCTGGATAAGTTGGCAGAATTGTATGTTTCTCAGATTGTGAGATTACATGTGTGCCTATATCTATTGTTTCGGAAAGAGATCCGAGGTTTACATCACGGTTTTGGAAGAAACTTCAAGATGCACTTGGTACGAAATTACATTTCAGTGCTGCTTTCCATCGCATACAGATGGCCAGTCTGAGCGAATCATTCAGATACTTGAGGATATGTTGAGATGTTGCATTCTTGAGTTTGAAGGTATGTGGGAACGATATCTACCTCTGATTGAATTTGCGTATAATAACAGCTACCAATTGAGTATCAAAATGGCACCTTATGAGGCTTTATATGGTCGTAAATGCCGTACGCTGTTGTACTGGACTGAGCTCAGTGAAAATAAGATACACGGGGTTGACTTGATCAGAGAAACTGAACAGAAAGTGAAAGTGATCCGTGAAAGTCTGAAAGCAGCATCAGATCGTCAGAAATCTTATGCGGACTTGAAACATAAAGATATAGAGTTTCAAATTGGAGATAAAGTTTTCTTGAAAGTCTTACCATAGAAGAAAATACTCAGATTTGGTTGTAAAGGCAAATTGAGTCTGAGATTTATTGGGCCGTATGAAATTATAGAGCGTATTGGGCCAGTTGCTTACAGATTGCTATTGCCACCTGAGTTGGAAAAGATACACAATGTATTCCACGTTTCGATGCTTCGAAGGTATCAATCTTATCCTTCACAGGTGATTAGTCCGTCTGAGATTGAAATTTAGCTTGATATGACCTACGAAGAAGAACCGATTCGCATTTTGACTCGTGAGGTTAAAGAGTTACGGAATAAGATGATTCTGTTAGTTAAAGTATTGTGGCATAAGCGTGGAGTTGAGGAAGCAACATGGGAGCCAGAGAGTACAATGAGAGAACGTTATCCGAACATACTCACTGGTAAGATTTTTGGGGACTAAAATCCCTAAGGGGGGAGAGTTGTAACAGCCCGATTTAGACCTTAATCGGAACGGTGGTTTCAAGACCACAAATCTGAGTCAGAAAAATATTTTTAAATTATTTTCCATGTTTATTTTGTGTGAATTTATATCTGTGAAATTTTCATGATTTAATTTCGTCGTTTAGGTGTCCGATTAAATAAAAGGACTTAAACGCGTAAATAGAAAATTTGATAGTTTAAAGTATAAGGGCCAAAAAGTTAGTGGCTTTCTAAGTTGAGGCATTTAAGTTGCAAATAGCCCATAACTTATTAGGTGTACGACAAATGGTTTTTATTATAAGGTTTTCATATAAATTAATTAAGGTTATTTTTGTAAACTAACATTATAAACAATTATAATATAACATATATATTATAAAACATAAAAGAAAGTTTACATATTTGATTATAATGGTTCTTCATTGCTGAAACTAAAGAAAATAAAAAGAAAAGAAAGCAAGCTAGTGTTCGACCAATATTCAAGCTCAATCAAGGTTCGTTTTTGTTCGGTTTTTGATAATTTCTACGTTTTTGAGATCGTTGCTTCGAATACTACAAAACCCAAGCTTTAATTTTGATTTTGATGAATATTTTGTGTTGTGCAATTGTTGATAGTTTGTGATTTTTGTTGTTTGATGATGAAAAAATGAAAGATATGTTTTAGATTAACATATTTTGTATTGGAGTTTTTGATGATTTTGAGTAATTAGGACTTAATTGCAAAAATAATAATTTGAGGGACTAAAATGTGAAATTGATAAAATATATGGACTTGTATAGGCATGGGTACCATTCGGCCTAACATGGGTATTTGGAAATTTTGTATATTTTGTGTTTTGTGCAATAGGGACTAAATTATAAAAATTGTAAATGTCAAGGGTAAAATGGTAATTTTCCTATTTATGTGTTTTTGGACTAAATTGAATGAAAATATGTTTGAATGAGCTTAATTTGAATATGTTTAGAACAAGAACCAAAGAAATCGGATTTGGATCGGGGAAAAACGAAAGTTGTCGATTAGCTGCCCGATTCCGTTTTGTATCGTCCGAGGTAAGTTTATAAGCAAATAGATGTGTTTATTAATAATTTAATGCTATATTTACATGCTGTTATGAAATTTTAAGATTAAATTATGCTATGGCCGAATGTGTTTGAATATGGTTACTACACTTCCGAGTTCGACCGTATGAACCATAGGAATAGCTAGGATACGTATGTCATGACATAGGATTTTGATATATGTGTGCGAGTAAGTCCATGGCATCGATTTGTGATTTCGATATGTGTTTGCGAGTAAGACCCTGTTTGGGACAGTGGCATCGATATGTGGCTACATGTAAGACCACGTTTGAGACGTTGGCATTGTACGATTTATGTGATTATCCGAGTGTCCTATCCAATTCAAAATGGTTTATCGGTCAAATGTAAATCGCGTACGGATTGTATAATATGAGCTAATGATCAGGTATGAGTTAACTTGATAATTATTTAAGATAAGGTAAGAAAGTACTATGTATATGAGCAGTAAATCATGTACAATGCAAATGAAGAATCCATGTGTATTTGATGTGTATTCGGTTGGTGAATGAATAATTTGTGTAGTATTGAAATGATACTTAGTATGTGTATATATATAAATTGAGTATTGGCTACCTAGATATTAGCTATACGAGATGTCATTTGATGATTCTTATGTTGTATAAATGAGTAAATGGATGTGTGGTTTATTATGACTATTTGGTTGGAAGTTGATTTATAAGTGTTAAATGGTCATATGTGCATTCTGCTTAGGTGGATTATAGTCTATGAAAAATACATCAAATATAGGATTTATAAGTTTGAGGTCAAGCAGAAAAATGATAATGTATTTTGTTTGGTTAACATGAGTCAATTATGATAATGCGTTGTTTATTTGCTTAGGACTTACTAAGTTTTGATAGCTTACTTTGTATGCTATGTTTACTCTGTTTTATAGATTTTGAAGTCAAGTTATAAGCTCGGGAACTGTCAGCCAAGCTTATCACAATATCTACAGCTTCGGTATTTAGATAATCAAACTCGTATTATGGCATGTATAGGTTGGAACATACTTTTGAGATATTGATTTTGGTTATGTATTTAAGCCATGTGAAAATGGCTTGCTATTTATGCTTAGATTTGGCTTTATGTGTGCTTGGTTACAAAGTTTAGTAAGCTTAGTATTGATAATTCAGTTATGCTTTACTGTGCTTGAGATTTGTTAGTTTAAAGTACCTAGTATTATGCATGAATGACTTGTGGTAAGAGTTTTATGCATTGGAAATGCCTTTACTTCATGTTCGAAATTTTAGTCATTTTGCTTATGGATTATGTATATCTTATTTATTAAGCTATGTACTAAGATGCATAGTAAATGTGGTAGTTAATATATGCTAGAATTGGTAAATGATTTTAATTATACTTGAGTTTAATTTGGTTAAGGTTATATATGGGTGTAAATGCGTATAAGTTCGGTATTTAATTATTATTATCATGTGATATATGCTGGAATTTAATTGATGAATCAACTATTGCTTATATATATATCTAGGTATTTGACATATCGATTATGGTATTAATATACGTACACGCTCATAGGTAATTTAGTTGATTTGGCTATGGTATTTATGTATGTGTAAGAGTATTTCCATCTTGTTAGATATATGTTATGGCGTATGGCAAATTACACAAATTTGATGTATTGAAAATACCTTACATGACCGAATAGGTAATTAAATTATTGGTTGTGTATATGTATTTCTATTCATGGTAAATTGGCATGTGAAATGAGTGTAGTTTTAGTTGTTATATGTGCTTAAAGTGATGAGATAAAATAGCTAGGTATATGGTTTGGTTTGGTTATTTAGCATACGGGTTAGATACTTTGAAATGCCTTTGATATTCAAAATGATTAAACAAAAATTTATAGTGGATTACTTACGAATTAGTAAAGTACATGAATATATTAGTCTAGTTGGTAATGTTTTAATACGTTTCATGTATGTACGTTTTATAAGCTATACAATAAGTATTATTTGATCTTATATATCGAATGTACATAAGTATTTTTTTTAAAAAAAATGTGCATTGGCCAATTAATTAATGAAATAAATACGTAATATTGAAGGCTGTAAGATAGATGCTTGGTATCATATATGAAATGAGATATGTTTTGTTTTAAATGTTGTATGTACTTAAAATTTTATTATATATGACTTAGAGTTTTTAATGATTTTGTATTATGATTTAAACTATGTGTTAAATGATTAAACGGAATTATGTTTTAGTTACGTGTATATAACATACGTGTATATGTGAACGTCCTAAATTTTGTGTCTTGTCGGTAATACCTCGTAACTCCATTCCGGTGACAGATATGGGTTAGGGGTGTTATATTCGGGACTAAAGCAGAAACTTTAAAAACTTCTGGGAAAACTTAGAAAATTTCATCATGAAACAGGGTCACACGCCTGTACGGGTAGGGCGTGTGGTCACACATGCCCGTGTGGCTTGGGACACGCCTGTGCCTTCAGTCGGTGTAACTCTCTGTTTATGACGTCATCACCAAATTAGGGGCACACGGCCAAAGCACACGCCCATGTCCCAAAGCCATGTCCCTCACACAGCCGAGACACACAATCGTGTCTCAGCTCGTGTGACCAATTCGAAGTTAAAGTACAAGATGTAGGGGACACACGGCCAGGCTACACGCCCATGGGGGCAGGCCGTGTGTCACACACGGCTTAGACACACGACCGTGTGTCTACCCGTGTGGACAAATACAAGGCTATTTTCCGAGCCATTTGCCACCCATAGTTGTACACATAAACTTATACATCTATATAGCAATTAACATACTTAATTGAGCAATTATACATCCACAATCAAGGCTCAAGCATGGCATCCTCATAACAACACATGCATGCACATGACATTTCTCTTATTCAAGTCCAAACTTACCAAAACACATATAATATATATAATTGGTTTACCTCTAATTTATCCATTTATATCTTGATTACCAACATGCCAACAAATCTGATTTAAATCTTCAAGCACTCATGCCTTATAACGAAATCCAAGTCTTCAAAGCATTGGCACATACATGTATACAAAATTTGATTTACGACCATTTAAGCCATATAAGCAAATTTGCATGGCTACCCACAACATCAATCTATTAACTATTACAAGCCAATACATTTGGATAACTTATAAAGACATATTCACAAAGTGACTTAGTCCCTATACATGCCATAAACTTAAGAGGGTTGCATCCGTTTTTACCCAACGTGATAACTTGATAGTGTGATGACATCTCCGGCAATCTCCAACCCGAGCTACTAAAAGTTAACCTAAAAGAGATGGGAAAGGGAGGGGAGTAAGATATAAAGCTTAGTAAGTTCATATGAAAATAATAAGAAATTTTATTAATATGCTTTTTCCAAATTCTTACAACATGCTCTCAAGGTATCACAATTATAATTGCATATTAATCCACTATTTGATCAAATTCCAGTCAAGCTATCTTCTCGAGTCATAGACACTAAATTATTTATATCTAGATATATAGAGCTCCAATTTAAGATCCATTAATTTTCCCTGAAACTAGACTCACATATCTTTCTACCATAAAATTTTAGGAATTTTTGGTTTAGCCAATTAGTACATTTTATTCTTCAAATTTACCCCTTTTCGCTGTTTGACAGTTCTGACCCCTCTTCGCTAAAAATTAATTATCTTCTCATATGGGATTTGAATGATGTTCCTATTTGTTTCTTTTGAAAATAGACTCATTAAAGAATCTAAGAATATAAGTTATAACCTATAACTATTTTTTTTACAATTTTTTATTATTTTCCCAATTCAGAATAGGGGATGCTGATAACATTCTAACTCTGTCTCACGAAAATTCAAATATCCCATAATATGATATTCTTTTTCTTATACCGTTTCTTCTATGTGAAACTAGGCTCAATAATATTTAATTCCATGTTTTATTAAACCTATAACTCACTTTCTATTATTTTTGGTGCATTTTAAAAGTCGGATTGCTGCTGCTGCCCAAAACTATTTTAGTATAAAATATTGATAACTAAATAATATTTTTACCAATTATTCCAACCATCATGATATAAATACATATCTTACTCATTTGTATCCTTACCAATAATGCATCATAAACCGAATTCACTTCACATGAGTTATATGTACATACCTATACCACTCGTAATACGGTCACATACCTTCTCGTTTTGAACGTACCCGTTGGATCATTCAGAATACCAAGGGTTACTTGGAAATCTCATACATATAGTATTGTTTCAATGCCATATCCCCGATATGGTCTTACATGAAATATCATATCGACACCATGTCCCTGACATGGTCTTATATTAAATCACATACCGAGGCCATATCCCGGATATGGTCTTATACGGAATCTTAATAACCTTATTGTTTTGACATTTGTACCCTATTCATCTCTAAGATTCATTCAAGATTTCTCATTCATCGGAACTTTTTCATAATCATCATTGATAAATTTCATGGAAAAAAATGTATAATTCATGCAATATCGAAATATAAAATACATAACATAAGGTAGTCTCATTTACACATGAACTTACCTCGACACCAAGGTTATCAAAAAGGGACCTAACCATAGATTCCTCGTTTTTCCCCCGTTCTGGGTCCTAACCTCAATTTCCTCGATCTATAATGTCACATTTAGTCTAATTATTAGTCACATTATTCAATGTGGTCCAAATATCATATTTTAGCAAAATTATGTTTTTGCCCCTAAACTTTGTCATAATTACACTTTTGCCCCTAGGCTTGTAAAATGAAATGCACTCAATTTCTTTGTAACCCAAGCCTAGTTGAACCATTTTCATAACTATAGCATCTCAAAATTTTCATTAAAACACACTCTTACTATACATTTTATAACTTTCTCAAAACGGTCCTTTTGGACATTTTCACTGAAAATTACTTAATAAAAGATATTTATCTATCACCCAACATTCATTTTCTACCATCAGACATCAAAACACATGCATTTCATTCATGGGTAAATTTTTAGACATGAGTCATAGCTTAAAATAATGGTAGAAATAGGTAGATCGAGTTACGGGAACTTTAAAAATGTAAAGAACTTTGAAAACGGGGCTAGGGATCACTTACTATTGAGCTTGGAAGTTTGAACAAAAACCTAGCCATAGATTTCGTTGGGGTTTCGGCTGGAGCAAGAAGATGGAAGCCAATTTTGGGTATTTTGGGCTGTTAATTCATTTATTTACTAGATTACCTAAATGCCCCTAACTTAAAAATTGTTCACTTCACCTATCTCATGCCCATTTTTGTCCAACAAATGTCCCATGGTCCAATTACTATATAAATACCTCTAATTTAAAGTCCATATCAATTTGACGCCTTTAACATCTAGAACTCACATTTTGCACTTTTTACGATTTAGTCCTTTTGACCAAATTAAGTGCCCAAACGTCAAAATTTTTAAACGAAAATTCTATGAATTCATTTCGTGAAATCTTGGACCATAAAAATAAAATAAAAATAAATTTTCCTATGTCAGATTTGTGGTCCCAAAATCACTATTCTAATTAGGCCCCAAAATCGGGATGTTACAGAGCCTCATGGCGAGGTTTATAATCCCTGTTTCTACATCGAGCAGCGGCTTGATCAACACTGCGTGCCTCGATATCTACTTGAATCTCTCATTTGACGGAGTAGTCATTTTTGTTAATTTCTTCCTTAATAGCATATCTAAATTTGTCAAACATTTTCAGCTATAAAACAAAACAATATATAATCAACATCCAAATCTCAACTTAAACTCTATTTGACATTGGCATGTACCTCCAGACTGAATTTAAAACTCAATTTAGTTCGATAATCAGCTAAACTTGTAGCCCTAATACCATTAAATGTAACACCCCATACTCAATCTGATCGTTGTGTTGGAAAAAATCCGGTTCGAAAACGATTTTCTTGCACAGCGAAAAATTAAAATTTTGAAAACCAAGCCAGTTTATGATATTTATAGCAATAAACCCTTTACCAAAATCGCACCTATGTTTTCAACTAGACGGATCCTTATCGTTCCTTGGTTTCAACAGAATAACCTTTTTTGTTATTCTCATGGGCTTAAATGAATTTGAATCAAACACAACTAGAAATCAATAGAATTATTATTCCGAAAAATAGAATTTATACTTATAAAATAAATTCTCACTATTTTAGAGTAGAATAACAATATCTCAAAGTTGTGTATGTAGCCTACTGGTGTCATCTATTTTTAGGGAGAAGTAGTGAAACCTTTTTGAATTAGGAGAGGCCTATTTTAATAGAAAAGCAAAATCCTAGTCTAACTAGGAGAAAGGGGTGACAACCCTAGTTAAATAAACTAGGGTTTGTCGTCCCATGTATCAACATAGGAGGCTTTTGGGTCTTTCTCGTTTTAAGTCCAATTATAAGTAGTTCCTGGACTTTTAACCCAGTACTTTATAATTTAATCTAACTTAAAAAATGTTTTTCCATTTCCCAAAACAAACATAATAAATTAATTTAAATAAATAAATTTCTTAATTAAATATTATTCTTAACCTAATTCTAATTCTGTTAAAATCATGACAACTTTACTGTAATAGAATCTGTGAGAAAATATATTTGATATTTCTACATTCAATGAACTCACTATGACCAATTAATTTAATTCTATTTTCAAACTTCAATAAATAAATAAATAAATTATTAATTTGAAAAAATCATAAATTAAAATTTTAAGTCATTTCCATTTAGAGAAAATCACATTCATTTCCAAATATTTCCCATTTCTCTAACTTTACCATTTCTATTCATTTGATTGAACATGGAATTCATTTCTAGTTTCAATAAGCTAGTAGAGGGATTGATTGGAGATATGTGATTAGGGCTCAAATTATTTATAATTAACTTCCAACTTTTTGCCTATGAATTATAAACTTATTTGGTACGAAGTCATTCCATTATAGTATTGTGATTGAGCTCTCCCTAATGACATACCACTACGAAAGTAACTGACCAGTGCTTGTCCAATGAACTTTTCATAAGTGTGTTACCCTTTTAGAATATCTTTAATCTCTTTGGGATAAATCCACTCTCCCAATGTTATCTTATTTTATGTCATGGTAACCATTATAGTGGAATGGTCTCTTGTAGGCCTGAGTTCTTCCACTCTAGTGGAAGTGTTTTTAACATTGAGTCTGTCGAGCAGAAAGGTGATGACCCACTCACATATGACAAAGTGAGGCAAAGTGCTGATTCCAAGATCTAAGAAATAGCTATGAAAGCTGAGATGGACTCTATATATTCCAACTCAATGTGGGAACTAGTAGACTTATCGGAAGGGATAAAATATTGGATCTGGTGCCCTGAGTGTAAAATATAGTTTTTAAACATGTAATTTTTTTGAACAGATTAGTTAATAAAACAAATTCATTAATTACATTAATATACTTTGTATAGTTTTCCTCACATAGTTTTTGTACGCAAAGCAAAATGTAAACAAATGTTGATCATTTCTTATCTAAATGTTTAACTAATACTAAGCAGTATTACGTGGTTGGATCGTAGTACAGAAAGGAAACTTGTGTTAGTAGACAAACCTAAACATGTCCTTAGTCTAATTGAAAAATATGCAAACCAATTAAAAGACTAATACATCATCTATCAAGTCCATTTGGGGAGATGCCTTGTCTTTGGTATCGGAACGGATGACTCCCAGAAGATAGAGACATAAATGTGACTAACTAGATTGACAATAAATTAGACTAGACCCAAGCAGAATAGATCTTGGATCTGTTTATGGATTTATTCACTTATGATGTTCATAGCGTGGCATTCCTAAATCCTGAATGGATGGCAGACTATGTATGCGTGACTCGTACACTTTGATGTAAGTAAAAGCCTGAGTTCAAATAGATAAGGAACCGAAAGCTAGAACGTTAGGTGTATGACTTCTATAGTATTTAGTGTTATTCACAATAGTGGATTTCATAGCCCAAAACATTGGTACATGATATCCTCTTAATAGCATTACATGGTTGATGAAAAGTAAGTGTGGCCATGGGTCGTTCATCTTTGTGATGGATGACTTGATCACTATTTGATAGTGATTGACCTTTCATGAAGGAAGATGTAATGATTACCATGGGATTAAATAGGATCACATTGGGAGAACAAATATTATCCCAAAGAGATCAAAGATATCCTATGAGGGTGCACACTTATGACAAGGCCATTGGATGAGCATTGAGTAGTTGTTTTTGTAATGGTATGTTGTTGAGGAGAGGTTAGTCATGATACTATAGTGGAATGACTTTGTGACTAAATGAGTTTATGGCGAAAAGCCAGAACTTAATTATAAACCATTTGAGCCTTACCTTTATAATGATTATGATTTTCTCCAATGGAGAAATGAAATCATTTGTAAATGAATGTATGTTTCCAAAAATGGAAATGATCCATTTGAAGCCTGAAAATTAAAATAAACCATTTGGTCACAGTGAACATGTTGAGTTGTGAAATATTAAACATCTATTCTTGCAATTTTACCAGGGAAAAATTATGAAAATTTTACCATGGGTAAAATCGTTAAAATTTTGCTGGAGGTAAACTAAGGACGAGAAAATTGTTTTATATATAAATATTAAAGTTTATTTCAGGAAATAGAGAAACTAAATTGGTTTGGATCACATTAGAAAGTACTGGGTCATAAAGGCCAATGAAGTACTCGTAATTGGACTTGATGTGAGAGAGGCCCAAAAACTCCTTATGGACATGAAAGGGGCGGCAACCCTAGTAGGAATACTAAGGTATATTGTCCACCCTAGTCCTATTCTAAGTAGAATGTTGTTTTTCTATTTGAAATAAACCACTACAACTCAACAAGGGTTCTACCTTCTCTTCCTATAAATAGATGACACCAGTAGAGTTATTAACAGAACTTTGAGATATTGTTATTCTGTCGAAAAATAAAGAGATTTTATTCTCAACTGTTACATGTATTTTTCCAAAATAACAATTTTACTGATTTCTATTAAGAAGAGAGAAATTTTTTTCACTCCAAAAAAGAGAGAATCTTTTTTCTAGTTTTGTGTTCTGATTTAATTGGTTTAAGCCACACTCGAAGCAGTTCGTGGTACGAGAATAGCAGAGAAGAAAGTTTGGTTGAAAGGCAAGAACACGAACGTCCGCTAAGACGAAAACATAGGTAAAAATTTGGTTAAGGTTTATTGCTGTAAATATCACAAATCGGGTTGGTTTTCAAAATTTTAATTTTTCTCTATGCAAGAAAACTATTTCCAAATCGAGATTTTTCTAGCATAAAACCCATAGAGCGGAAATGGAGCTACAAGAGCAAAGGAAATTTAGATGGAAAAATGGAACTTATAAGGCCAGACTTGTAGTAAAAGGTTATACTCAGAAAGAAGGTATTGGTTACGAAGAAATGTTTTCTCCAGTTGCCATGCTCAAGTCAATCCGCGTATTGTTATCCATTGCGACAACTCTCAATTATGAGATCTGGCAATTGAATTTTCTAACAGCATTTTTGAACAACTATCTTGAAGAGAAAATCTATGTGATTCAACCCATCGAATATATAGTGAATGGAAACAAGCATAAAGTTTGCAAACTGCTTAGATCCTTATATATGTACTTAAGCAAGCATCCCGCTCATGGAATCAAAGATTTGGTCAAGTGATCAAGACTTTTGGATTTGAGCAAAATATAGATGAACCTTGTTTTACAAATATTTAGTGGATGAAAATGTGGTCTTTCTCATTCTATATGTCGATGACATTCTACTCATTGAGAATGATTTAGGACATTGTCATCAGTTAAACTGTGGTTAACCCAATAGTTTAGCATGAAGGACTTTGGAGAAGCTAATTTTGTTCTAGGAATTCAAATCTTAAGGGATTGAAAAAACAAAGTGATAGCATTGTCTCAGGCTTCATACATAGACAAGATATTGGAGAGTTATTCAATAATCGATTCCAAGAAGAGAAATTAACCGCCTCCGGATGTACTAACGTTGAGAGTGTAAATCTTGCAACCAAATATTATCGTTAGGCGGTTTTTGCAAGTATACTGGTTAAGTTGTAATATAGATTTATACAATGAAGTATTGGAGTAGTCCGAGGATTGTTCCTAAGGGAGATGAAACTAAACTAATTCTAACTTCGACGTTAATAGATCTAAATGAAGTATTGGAGTAGTTCGAGGATTGTTCCCAAGGGAGACGAAACTAAACTAATTCTAACTTCGACATTTATAGATATAATTAGTAATTTAATTAAAATATATTACGATAAATCCTAAGGTGATGAAAATTTATACTTTATAAAAATAATTAAAATGCATAAAAACAAAGATAAAAAACTAATTTGTAGATTTGATTAATTCTAGGGATAAAAGACTAAATCACTTCGGTGTTAATAACTAACTCCTATTTCAGGTGTTATTTAATCAACTAGTCATTAACTTAGTAGGATCTCTCGATCTTCCACTAAACTAATGAGTCAGAAGGAGCTACTTATCTCTCGACCTTATAGTCCAGACCGAATTGGGGTAAGTTGTTCACAGATAGACAATACCAATTTTGGATTTATTCCCTCCTAGATGAGTTCCTAGGGTTGTCAGGCCTATTAGTTTTAAGTTCTTCCCATCCAATCAGCTGATCCGCTAAAAAGCCCTAACATAAAAGTTAATTACTCCTATGTCCAGTCGTTAATCTCCCATAAAAGGATTAGTTCCCCATGGATCTAATAAACATCACAAACTTGATTGAAAAAATGAACATGAATAATAAATAAAGAATAAAGTTTAAGAAGAATCCTGATATATATTG
This sequence comes from Gossypium hirsutum, assembly GCF_007990345.1. Classification (NCBI taxonomy): domain Eukaryota; kingdom Viridiplantae; phylum Streptophyta; class Magnoliopsida; order Malvales; family Malvaceae; genus Gossypium; species Gossypium hirsutum. Next base: position 26,058,579 of record NC_053425.1, read on the forward strand.
ATAAGCGTGCAAACACAATCCACAAAGAGTTGATGAATCCCCAAATCAGATTCTCTAAAGAACAAAATAGAAGCAAAAGTAAATTATAATGATAAAAGAAACCTAAGTACAAAATAAACTAAAGAAAATTGAAAACTAAAACTAAATGAATTTGTGAACTGAAACTTAAATAAAAACTGATTATGAATTTTCTAGAGATGTCTATTTATAGGATTAGGGTTGGCCATCATCCATTGACCTAATTTGGCTTACATTTTTGCGATAAAGTTTGTTGTGCAGATGAAAACACCTTTGGCTCATTGATGCCTCTTATCAAGGTGGTGTCGTGACACCTTCTGGTTTATGTCGCGACACTGATGGCAGTTTCAAGATAAGGTTTAATTTCAGGGTTGTGTTGGGACACCCTTTGGCTATGTCACGACAATGAAGGAAATTTTCTCCTTTTGAGTGCTCTACTCACTATGTTGCGACATCGACACATTACAGCCAAATTTGTCTTTCTATGCCTTCGAATGATGTCTTGCACACTCACCGAATAAGTTAACCTTCTTTTAGGCCTATTCTAGACCTTAAGGTCATATAAATAACTCAAATCAAAATTTTTATTATTTATTACCTAAAGATGAAAACTAAGTAAAAACATAATTAAATTGCTTTCATACGAGCTCCTTAAGTACAAAAAATGGTTTAATCTGCTACAATGAATTGCGATAGATCAGAAATTAACCATTTGTATCGAGATTTCATCTCTTTTTAGAGGACTGTCCTAAGATAGTGGAAGAAAGAGAGAAAATGAGAAAGGTTCCTTTTGCTTCGGTAGTAGGAAATATCATGTATGCTATGTTATGCAGATGCCCAGATATCTATTTTGCAGTGATATTGGTAAGTCGATATTAGATGAATCCAGGATCAGGGCACTGGCAAACAGTTAACCATGTACTCAAGTATTTATGGAGAATGATGGATTATATGCTCATGTATTCTGAAGGAGATCTTACTCCTATAAGATAAATTGATTTTGACTTCTAAACATGTCGGGATTCGAGAAAATCGACATCGGGCTGTGCTTATGTTCTAAATAACTGACCTAGAGTGTGAATAAGTGTCCAGCAGGGTTATACTGCTAACTTCAATATGGTGGGCAAAATATGAGGTATGGAAAAGCTATGGCATTATAATAGTGCGGATATAAATAAACCTAAAAGAAAACACATAAGAACAAAATGCATTAAATGAGACTGTAGTGTTTGACGATATAGTAGATGTAGTCAAAGACCACATCTGAGGACAAACCCCAGTGATTTTTTTTCCCTAAGACTCTTATATCTAGAGAGCTCACTGGGAAACATATGGAGGGGCACAAGAATGCAAAACATGACTCATCTACTTCTAGGGCAAGTGGGAGACTGTTGGATCTGGTGCCCTAAGTGTAGTATTTTTGTCAATATACACTTGTAATTTTTTGAATAGGTTGGTTAATAAAATAAATTCTTTAAATTAATATACTTTGTATAATTTTTTCTCAAATAGTTTTTGTATGTAAAACAAAATAAAAGTAAATTTTGCTTGTTGGTTGTTTAATGTTTAAATTAATACTAAGCGGTATTACATGGTCGGATCATGGTACAAAAAGACAACTTGTATTAAGTGAACCTAAACATATCCTTTGTCTAATAGGAAATGAGCAAACCAATTAAAAGACTAATATGCCGTCTATCAAGTCCAAATTGGGGAGATGCCTTATCTTGGGCATCAAAGGGGATGACTCCTAGAAGATAGAGACATAGATGTGACTGACTGGATTGACAGTACATCGGATTGGACCCAAGTGGAATAGATCTTGAATCTGTTTATAGATTTATTCACTTGTGACATTCATAATATGGCATATCTAAATCCTAAGTGAACGATGGATTATGTATGTGTTACTCGTACACTTTGATGTAAGTAAAAGCCTGAGTTCGAATAGATAAAGAATCAAAAGCTAGTGCATTGGGTGTATGGGTTCTACAGTTTGTAGCATCATTCAGAATAGTGGAATTCATAACTCAAGACATGGTTAAATGATATCCTCTCATTAGCATTACATGGTTAATGAAAAGTAAACATTTTCATGGATCTTTCGTCTTTATGATGAATGACTTAATTACTATTAGATAGTAATTGACTTTTCATGAGGAAGATGTAATGTTTATCATGAGATAAAATGGGATCATATTGAGAGAACAAATTTTATCTCAAAGAGATTAAGGATATCCTATAAGGGTAACACACTTATGACAAGGTCAATGGATGAGCACTAAGTTGTTGCTTTCATAATGGTATGCCGTTGGAGAGAGCTTAGTCATGATACTATTGTGGAATGACTTCATGACTAAATGAGTTTATAAAGGCGAAAAGCTGAAACTTAATTATAAATCATTTTGGCCCTAATTACATAGGTTTAATCGGTCCCTCCACTAGCTTGTTAAAACTAGAAATAAATTGTGAGTTTGACTATAAATGAATAGAATGAATATGAAAAGAGAAATGGAAAACATTCATGGATGATTATGGTTTTTTCCAAAATGGAAATGGAAATGGAAATGATCCATTTGTAATTCTATATGGATTATTGAAAAATGATCGGAAGAATGAGTTTATGTTTTTGAGCTTTTTTGAAACCTGAAAATGAAAATAACGGTCACAGTGAACATATTGAGTTACAAAATACATAACATATTTTCTCGAAATTTTACTAGGGGTAAAATTGTCAAAAAATTTACCAAGGGTAAAATCATCAAAATTTTACTGGCGGTAGAAAAGGGATTATAAATTTTTTTAATGTAGATTATTAAAGTTTATTTTGGAAGTACAAAAAACCCAATCGGGTTAGATCACATTATAGAGTACCAGGTCAAAAAGGCCCATGAAGTACTCGCAAATTGACCTGATGTGAGAGAGACCCAACACTTTTTATATGACATGAAAGGGGTGACAACCCTAGTAGGAACTAGGGTGTGCCATCTACCCCACTCCTACTCTAAATAGGAAGTTTTTTTATTTGATATAAATTACTACAACTTAACAAGGGTTCTACCTTCTGTTTCTATAAATAAATGACACTAGTAGAGTTATTTACACAACTTTGAAGATATTGTTACTCTACCGAAAATAGAGAAAATTTATTCTTAACTATCAAATATATTTCTCTAGAATAACAATTCTATCGGTTTCTATTAAGAAGAGAAAATTTTTGTTTCACCCCAAATAAAAGGGAGAATTTTTTTTCTAGTTCTATGTTTCTATTCAATTAGTTTGAGCCCACACACAAAACAGTTCGTGGCATGAGAAAAAAGTTGGATTTACACAGAAAATTGTGCATGTTTGTAAGATATCTGAAAGAAACAAAGGGTGGATTATTCTACAAATCGAGAGATAATATGATTAAAGTTTCTGCTCATGCTACTTTCTTTGAGGAAAGTTACATGGATAACTTTAAGCCTCGAAATAAAGTGGTACTTGAGGAACTTTCGAGAGTTGTAGAACAATCACCAAGTTCAATTCTCGAGAAAGTTATGGAAAGGCCTGTAAATGATCAACAACATAGGATAATTCATTTTAGTGGGAGAGTTTCTATGAAGCTAGAATTATTCATCTATGATAGTAGTATTTATAATAAAAAGCCAATCATGAGGGCAATCATCTACTCACTTATGAGGAGGTTATGCGAGACGTTGATTCCCAGGTCTGGAAACAGACCATAGATGCTGAGACGGATTCTATGAAATTCAATACGGTGTGGGAACTTGTAGACTTATCAGTTGGGATTAAGCCCATAGGGTGTAAGTGGATTTACAATAAGAAGAGAAATGTGAAAGTGAAAGTGGAAACACATAAAGTTAAAATTGTAGGGAAAAAATATATACAGAATAAAGCTAGAATTGTAGGGAAAGACTATACACAGAAAGAAGGCATCGATTACGATGAGACATTCTCTCCGGTAACTATGCTGAATTCTATCTGCATACTTTTAGCCATTGCCACTGCTCTCAATTATGATATTTGAAAAATGGATGTCAAGACAACATTCTTGAATGTCTATCTTTATGAGTCAATTTACATGGCTCAAACTATTGGTAATGTTGTTAAAGGAAAGGAACAGAAAGTTTGCAAACTATAAAGATCCATTTATGGACTTAAGCAGACATTCCACTGATGGAATAAAATATCTGATCAAATGATCAAGACTTTTGGGTTTGAGCAAAACACTGATGAGCCTTATGTTTATAAGTGTATAAAGGACAAAAAGGTGGTTTTCCTTGTTCTTTATGTCGATGATATTCTATTTAACAGAAATGATGTAAAGGAATTATCATTGGGGAAACTGTGGATAACTCAACAGTTTAGCATGAAGGACTTTAGTTATATTTTTGGAATTCGAATCCTTACGATCGAAAGAATAAAATGATAGATATATCATAAGCTTCATACATCGATAAGGTATTAGAAAAGTTTGAAATTTCCAACGCAAAGCTAGCCGTTCAATTGACTGTATCGAATTTCATATTTATTTGGTTGACTGTCCTAAGACAGTAAAAGAAAAAGAGCATATAAGTAAGGTTCCGTATGCTTCAGTATTTGGAAGCCTTATAAATGCGACGTTTTGTACACATCCAGATATCTGTTTCGCAATGGGAATGGTTAGTCGATATCAAATGAATCTTTGTCTCAGGCATTGGCAATTTGTAAAACATATATTAAGGTATCTTAAAAGAACCATATGCTTGTGTGTTTTGGGGAGAACCTTACTCCTATTAGATACACAAAATCAGACTTCCAAACCTATAAAGTTTCGATGAAATCATCATCAGGAAATGTATTCATCGCAGGTAGTGGAACCATAGTATGAAGCGTTGTAAAGTAAACTTACACTGCTGACTCTACTATAGAGGTCGAATATGTAGTTGCTTCTGAGGTAATGAATATGGCTTCAAAAGTTCTTAACCGATCTTGAAATCATTCCTGGAATAGAAATAGCTATAACATTGTATTGTGATAATAGTGCTGCAATAGATAATACTAAGGAAATGAGACATCACAAAAGGACTAAACACATTGACTGGAAGTATCACTTGATACGAGACAAGTAGCTGTAGCAATAATAGATGTGATGAAAGTAGCTTCTTAAGATAACCTTGCGGATTCGTTTTTAATACTCTTGAAATTAAAAGTTTTAACAACCACGTCAAGGACATGAGAATGCAAAACATGAAACATTTACTTGACTAGGGCAAGTGGGAGATTGTTGGGAAATATGCCCATATTGTAGTAAAAATGTAACTATTTTCTATGTATTTGAATGATGAATAAATAAATATAGTTAATTTCACATTTCACTTTTATATCTTGTGTTTTTCTATCTTTCATATTTTGTATACGTAGCAAAATTGTGACAAGAAAATATTAGCTCATTGATTATCCAAGTTCAAATTGATGATAAGAGGCACTGAAAGAACATTTACGTTGTGAGGAAGACAACTTAATTTAGTAGATAATCTAAATAGTTTGGAATCTCGTAAAAGAACCAAAGTTAGTATTACATTAAAATAATTAGAAGGATTATTATGTCATCTACAATGTCAATTGAGGAGATGACTAGTATTGGCTATCAGAACAATTGACTCCACGAGTAGAGACATAAATGTATTAATTGGAAGAACAATACATTGGACTGAACCCAAGATGAATTAATTTTGAATCCAGTTATGATCCACTTGTAACACCCCTAACCCGTATCCGTCACTGAACTAGGGTTAAGAGGCATTACCGCACATATCAGAACAATTCACATTCATTTCAAAATCAACATAGCATCAAAGTCACACATCATTATAAAGTCCCTTACGTAGGTCAACGAGACCTTAAACATGCTTTAGAAAGGGGCCAGGACTAAACCAAGCTCACACAAAAATTTTCAAAACTTAAACATTTTTCAAAGTCATAAAGGTCACATGCCCGTATGAGCAGGCCGTGTGCCTCACACAGCATTAGAAACGCCTGTGTGTTTAGGCCGTGGCAAAACAAGGCATACAACTGACTTGTCCACACGGCCACAAGACACACCCGTGTGCCAGGCCATGTGAAAATTAGAGAGGTTACTGACTTGGGTCACACAGCTGACCACACGCCCATGTGCCAACCCATGTGCCACACATGACCAATAGACACGCCCGTGTGTCTAGGCCGTGTCAAAATTGTAGGGTATACTAACTTTAAATCGTAGGGTACCCTAGGGGACACATAGCCGTGTAACATATCTGTGTGTCGCACATGGCTGAGACACAAACCTGTGTCTTTCCTCATGTGGACAAAAATAGGTCATTTACAAGGCCAAAATGCCACCCTTTAAGGCTCCTCCCTACAGTATCAAAATCAATTCATAACTAAAACATACACCATTCATGACATATCATTATCAACAATTTCATACTTGTAATCCATACCAAATCATGCCAAATCCTTAGCTAAAAATTCATACCAAAATATATGATTCATTATCTCAATTTACTCCATTCATTCTCAGGCTAAAATATTACCAAATTCCAAAATAGGCACATACTAAAACTTACCAAATTGACCAATTCACTTGGTCATTCAAAAGTGCATCAAAACATACCATTTTTGAACACAAAACATATACCAAAAAGTCATTCATTATCACATCCATAACCAAGCCATATCACATGGCTAGATATACACATTACAAAACATATTCAAATATTTCTAGCCTATACATGCCATACTTCATTTTTCACATTTTGAAAAGGTACCAAAATAGAGTTCGATAGAGTGGTGATGATCCTCAATGATCCCCGAGCTGCTTCGATATCTAAAAATAGTTGGAAACACAGACAAAGTAAGCTTTCAAAAGCTGAGTAATCCATATACAAATAAACTTATCATTTTAAGCATATAAACAACATCAAATTTCATATACTCCATAGCCAAATACCATCACAAACCATAGAGTTCATATGCATTTCACATATTCCCAATTCATTTGCACTTATAGCATATTTTCTTTTACTTATATCACATATCATCACTTGCACATATACTTACCTTTTATTCTCAAACATAGTATACAATTCAAACGAACCTGATTCGGATACACATTCCATATATTCATTCTTTTCTCGGATTGCTCGTTGAACCTTTCGTAATCAATAAGGATACTCGGATAACTCGGAAAGCTCATACAGAGCCAACGCCTCACACGTGGTCTTACATGTAATCAAATATCGATGCCACTGTCCCAGACAGGGTCTTACATGAACTCATATACGATGCCGATGTCCCAGACATGGTCTTACACGTAAATCATAAGTCGATGCCAAAATCCCAAACGTGGTCTTACACGAAAACACATATCGGATCCTATGTCATGACATATGTATCCTAACTATTCCTATGGTTTGTACTGGGCTTTTTGGACGTCATTACATTATCAGAACTTTCTCAGATATCATATATTGAGCTCTCATATAGCCATTCATCACAATTCAATCTCATATAAACATAAATAAATTAACTCAAACACGTTTATTTGTATATTGACTTACCTCGTACGGATTCGAACGAACGAAATCGACTACTCGACGACTTTTGACTTTTCCCGATCTAATTCTGTTTTCTTTTGTTCTTGATCTTAACATATTCAAATTTAACTCTTTTATTCACCAAATCATTCAATTCAATCCATATATACATATTTAGGGCATTTTACAAATTGGCCCTCACATTTTTACATTTTGACATTTTAGTCCCTAATTCATAAAGTCACAAAATACACAAAATTTCCTTTTACACATGCTTAGCCAAATGTTCATAGAGTTTATATAAGTCCATATATTTAATTTATTTCATAATTTAATCCCTCAAAATCTTATTTTTACAATTTAGCCCAAATTACTCAAATTCATAAAAAATTCAAAGACAAAATATATTAACCCAACACATATCTTTCATTTACCATCAACTAACTTCACAAAGCTTACATTTTCACCAATGGAATAACTCAAAATTTTCAAAAAAATCATAAATTAGGCTTAGTAAAACATAAAGAAACGATCACAAAAACGTAGAAATTATCGAAAACGGATCAAAAACAAACCTTTAATCAAGCTTTAGTATGGTCGAACCCTAAAACTCTTTTCTCTTTTCTTTTTCTTTGATTTTTCGACAATGGTGATGAATATAACACCAAATTCATGTTTTTGTTTTATTAAATTAACATAATATACTAAATTACCACATTAACTTTTATTAATCCATTATAAAATCACATATATTAAGGCCATTAATATCCATTAACAATATCAATGGTCTAATTGCATCCTACGAACCTCTCTTTTAATAAGATATAGTAATTAAGCACACTTAACATATAACATGCAACTTTTACATTTTATGCAATTAGGTCCTTTTTTCAAAATTAAGCACACAATTGATCAAATTTTTATACGAAATTTTCACACATGTTTAAACACATACTGTAAACAGGAAAAAATAATATTAAAATATTTTTTTGACTCAGATTTGTGGTCCCAAAACCACTATTCCGACTAGGATCTAAACCGGGCTATTACAACTCTCCCCATTAGGGATTTTCGTCCCTGAAAATCTTACCGTTGAACAGATTCAGATATTGTTGTCTCATAACATCTTCAGGCTCCCACGTAGCCTCTTCAACACCGTGTCGATGCCACGGTACTTTTACTAATGAAATTTTCATATTTCACCTTACAAGTCAAGATACAGATCGGTTCTTCTTCATAGGTCATATCGGACTGAATCTCAATCTCAGATGAAGAAATCACATGCGAGGGATCAGATCTGTATCATCTAAGCATCGATACGTGAAACACATTATGAATCTTTTCTAATTCTGGTGGCAACAACAATCTATAAGCAACTGATTCGATACGTTCAATAATCTCATACGCCCAAATGAACCTTGAACTTAATTTGCCTTTTTTTCCAAATCAGAGTACTTTCTTCCACGAAGATACTTTCAAAAATACTTTATCACTGATCTCGAATTCAATGTCTTTTCTTTTCAAATTTGCTTACGATTTCTATCGATCAGACGCCACTTTAAAGCCTTCACGAATCACTTTTACCTTCTGTTCAGTTTCTTTTATCAAATCGACCCCGCTAATCTTATTCTCACTGAGTTTAGTCCAATAAAAAGGTGTATGACATTTTCTACCATATAAAGCTTCATACGGTGCCATTTTAATGTTCGATTGAAAACTATTATTGTATGCAAATTCAATCAATGGCAAATAATGTTCCCACGTACCTTCAAACTCAAGAATGCAACATCTCAACATATCCTCGAGAATCTAAATAATCTGCTCGGATTGACCATCCTTTTGTGGGTGAAAAGCAGTACTGAAATGTAATTTCGTGCTTAAAGCTTCTTGCAATTTCTTCTAAAATCGCGAAGTGAATCTCGGATCTCTATCTGACACAATAGATAATGGCACCTCGTGCAATCTCATAATATCAGAAATGTATAACTCAGCTAATTTATCAAGTGAGTAATCAGATCGTACCAAAATAAAATGAGATGATTTCATCAATCGGTCAACCACAACCCAAATTACATCTTTCTTTTGTGGAGATAGGGGCAATCCCGAAATAAAAATCCATCGTTATTCTATTCCATTTCCATTTTGGAAACATAATATACTGTAACAAACTAGATGGCACTGATGTTCAGCTTTAACTTGCTGACAGATCAAACATTTTGAAACAAAGTCAGAGATATCTCTTTTCATTTCGTACCATTAATAATGCTGTTTCAAATCATTATACATTTTCGAACTACCTGAATGTATAGATAAACGACTGTTGTGAGCTTCGTATCAACTCTAGATTTTTCGGAACATAAATTCTATCTCGAAATCTCAAACAATCATCAGTACTAACTCGAAATTCAGAATCAAAATTTAATTCACACTGAGCTCGTTTTATTATTATCTCATTATCAACTTTCTGAGCATCAATAATATGTTGTAAAAACAACGGTCTCGCTTTCAATTCGACTAATATCAAACCATCATTGGATAGAACCAAATGAGTATTCATCGCACGTAATGCAAACAATGATTTCCGACTCAAAGCATCAGCAATAACATTTGCTTTTCCTGGATGGTAATCAATAACAAGCTCATAATCTTTTAGCAATTCTAACCATCTTCTCTATCGCAGGTTCAAATCTTTCTAAGTTATCAAATAATTTAAACTCTTATGATCAGAATATACGTGACATTTCTCACCAAAAAGATAGTGGCGCCAAATCTTCAGAGCAAATACATTCGCAACTAACTCAAGGTCGTGCATTGGATTTGTAATAGCCCGATTTAGGGCCAAAATGGAACAGTGGTTTCAAAACCATGAATCTGAGGTTGAAAAAAAATTATTTTGATTAAGTTTTAGTGTTTATATTATGATTGCATAATCGTGTGAAAATTTCGTTGCGAAATTTTATCGATTGGGTGTTTAATTTGACGTTTAGGACTAAATTGAAATAGGTGAAAAATATGTGTGTTCTTGTTCATAAAGTACTTGATTGAAACGGGGGTTTTAAGTAGAGGTCCTTAAATGGAAATTAGACCATTATACTTTATATGGACAAAAATTTGGACATGGATGGAATTTTTAGAAAGTTTAGTAGTAAGGGCATTTTGGTCATTTGCATAATAAATGAAATAAAATGGGAAAAATAACACAAAAATGTGTTCATCTTCATTTAGCTTGGCTGAAACTTGCATGTTCTCCATAGCTAGGGTTTGTTTCAAGCTTTGAAGCTCAATAGTAAGTGCATTCAAGCCCCGTTTTTAATGTTCTTTACATTTTTGAAATCCTCGTAGCTCGGTTTACCTATTTCTACCATTATTTTGAGTTAGGGTTTATGTTTAAAAATTTACCCATGAATGATATGCATGTATTTTGATGTTTGATGGTAGAATATGAATGTTTGAGGTTAGGAGAATGATCTTTTCTAAGCGATTTTTAGCGAAAACGAGCAAAATAGTATAATTGGTAAAAATACCTAATGCTCATAAGTGCATGTTAGCGTGAGAATTTGATGTTGTCATAGAAGAGAAAAATGATCAGCATGTCATAAAACATAAGAATAAGGGCTGAAATTAAATTTCTGAGCCTAGGGGCAAAATCATAATTTTGTAAAAGTTAGGGGGCAAAAATGTAATTTTTTAATAATGTGATTTTTGGATTGAAATAAATAGTTTGAGTATTAAATGAGCTAAATGTGTTGTTATAGATCAAGAGAGGCATGGAATCGACCTCGAATGGGGGAAGGAAAAGGTTTTGGAGTAAATTGCAAAATTTCCATATTTTGCACCGAGGTAAGTTTGTATGTAAATAATACATTAAATTCATTTACATTTTTATATTTCAGCCTATTATATATATTTTAGCTGATTTTGAAGCATAAATCGACTATTGGAAGAATGGAAATAAGTAATAGAGAGAAAAATCCCGGTTGAACATTCGGAAAGATTGAGTAAAATAGATGGAGCGTAGCTAGGTCACATGTATGGTGTTGAGTGCACATCATGTGTACAAGAGAGCTTCGAGATACTATGTAGTAGCTAGGTCACATGTGTGATACGGGATGTATCCCATGTAGACAAGAGAGCTATGAGATAAATTGGCTAGGTCACATGGGTGGTACTAAGTGTTCACCATGTGTACAAGAGAGCCGAATTATATGAAATATGATGGTGGGGCTGTGTGCTGAAACCATCAAGTATCGAGGATTGATCCGAATTGTTCAACGGGATGGTTTTAAGGTGACATTGTAATCATGGACCTATACTTGTGATGTATGAAATGTGGTGAAAATGAATTGTGATATGCATGTTAAAATGAGGTTAATACAAAGAAAGTGTGAAAGAGTGAATTAGCAATAATACTGTTTTGGACAGTCACAATGACGTGAATTTGAAAATCACCAAAATAGTAGGAATTTAATTAGAGGCTGAATGAGATATGAAATTAAAGCTTAATGAGTCTATTCCCATGTGAAAGAAACAGAGCAAGTAAAGGAACTCTATATTTTGAGATATTTATATTTGTGTGTGACTCGCTCAGAATGACTATGTGATCTCATGTTCTAACTTTGAAAAATCAGTAAAATTGTACAAAACAAATTAAGAACTATAGTTTATATGTATAGATTCTTTATTGAGTCTAGTTTTAAATGAAACATATTGCATGGATATTTGAATTGTGTACTGGGAGAAATTCAATTCGTAGTGGACAGAGGTCAGATCAGTCGAGCTCTATAACAGGGGAAGCTTTAACTAATAAACTGTACTAATTGACTGGACCAAAAATTCTAGAAAACTTTTAGTAAGAATTAATATGAATCTAGTTTCAGGAAAATTTTATGGATTTGAATTTCGAGTTTTGTAACTCGAGTTATGATTTATTTAGTGAATATGACGCAGGAGAGACAGCTTGACCAAAGTGGAGTAAATAGTAAAATTAAAAAGTAGATACACTTGAGTTATTGTGTAAACATATTAAATTCTTTATTCATTATTTATATGCTTGCTTACTAAGCTATAAGCTTACTTTCTTTTCTCTCTTTTGTCTTATAATGTCGTCTAGCTTGCACAGGAGTCAAGGATCGTTGAAGATCTGCCTACACTATCAATACTTTTGGGTATTTGAGCTGAACATTTTGAATTATGGCATGTATAGTAGACTTAGTTATTTTGGTACGTATCATAATTGTCTAGGTTTAAAATATTAATTATAGTATCTGACCGATTATTTTGTACGAAGCCTTTGAAATTGGCTAGTATTGTTAAAGGCATATGTAATAATGATTCATGATCTAATTGCACGCCATATTTTTGTCTCGGTTTTATTAAATAGTATGTACTATGATTTGTTAATACCTCGTACCCTGTTTCGACGACGGATACGGGTAAGGGGTGTTACATTTAGTGGTATCAGAGCTATAGTTTAGTCGATTCTCGGACTAATAAAGTGTGTAAAAGTCTAGCTTACATGCCATAAATATACTGTGATAGTGTGGTGACTCCTGATTATTCTAAACTGTGTTTTGTTTTAATATAGTAATGGATCCTGAAGGAATTGCGGCTGATGATGCTGCTAGTAATGCGCCGGCTCCCACATAAGGAACCGCGCCTGTAGAAAGTAGACCTGAGACATTAAGCCAAGGAGATGAGGCTCGGGATGTCTTTCTCCAAATGATGAACAATTGGTACACTGAGTTCATTCGAGCAAACCCAAATGCTCAACCTCCTCCACCCCCTCCCATACCTCAGACGGTTCCTGTAGCTGCTCAAGGCATAGATTTGGTAAGAATGAACAAGCCTCCGGTTGACAAGATTTGAAAACAAGGGGCCGAAGAGTTTAGAGCAAAGATTGATGATGATTCCGAGAAAGCGGAGTTTTGGCTTGCAAATTCTACCCGTGTATTTGATGAGCTCTCATGTACACCCGAGGAGTGCTTAAAGTGTGCTGTATCACTTTTGAGAGATTCAACCTACCATTGGTGGAAGACTTTGGTAGCAGTGGTGCCAAAATAAAGGGTTACTTGGGTTTCTTCCAGGAGGAATTCAGAAAGAAATACATAAGTCAACGATTTATTGATCAAAAACGGAAGGAGTTCCTTGAATTGAAGCAGGGCAAGATGTCTGTGGCAGAGCATGAACGCGAATTTGTAAGACTTAGCAAGTATGCCCAGGAATGTGTGTCCACCGAGGCCATTATGTGCAAAAGGTTTGAGGATGGGCTAAATGAGGACATTAAAGTGCTTGTGGGAATTTTGGAGTTGAAAGAATTTGTAATATTGGTTGACTGAGCTCTTAAAGCCGAAGAATTGAACAAAGAAAGAAGAAAAGCTTCTATTGAGGCTCGAGATTCCAGAAAGAGGCTGATAAGCAAGTCATTTCAATCTCAATCAAAGAGGTCCAAAGAGACAAACCCTCGAATGACAGTTTCAGCTGGGGATTCACACAGAGATCATGGTAGGGCATATTCGGGGTCTAAAGCTCAAGCTAATTCAGTGGCAAGTGTGGGTAATGTGCGATCTAGAAAGCCCAAATGATAGCAATGTGGCAGGCAACATTATGGTGAGTGTTGGGGAAACGAGCGAGCTTGTTTTAGGTGCGGTTATCTCGAGCATTTGATCAGAGATTGTCCGGAGAAAGTTAAAGAAGAAAAATTTCAGAGTGCTAGACAGAGTACTACCGCTAGCAGAGGTAGACCACTGAGAAATACTGGAAGTGGAGCTAGCAGTAAAACTGTAATGAAAGATTCAGCAGCGAGATCAGAAGCTAGAGCTCCTGCTAGAGCTTATACCATACGTGCCCGAGAGGATGCATCATCTCCCGACGTGATTACTGATACATTTTTTCTCTATGATGCTATTGTTATTGCATTGATTGATCCCGGGTCTACTCATTCCTATATTTGTATGAATTTAGTATCTAATAAGAAGTTTCCTGTTGAGTTTACTGAGTTTACGATTAAAGTGTCAAACCCCTTAGGTCAATATGTGCTAGTTGATAAGGTTTGCAAGAATTGCCCATTAATGATTCAAGGTCACTGTTTTCCAGCTAATATGATGCTGTTAACATTTGATGAGTTTGACGTTATTTTGGGAATGGACTGGTTGACATTGTATGATGCCAAGGTAGATTGTAAATAGAAAACACTAGAGTTGAAATGTGAAAATGGTGAAATTCTGTGGGTTGAAACAGATGAATCAAATAAATTGCCTATGGCGATTTCGCACATGTCTGAATAGAAATACATGAGGAAAGGGTGTGAAGCTTATCTAGTCTATGTAATGAATACTGAGTTGTCTGAATTGAAGCTTGAATCAGTACCGATAGTCTGTGAATTTCCAGATGTATTTCCAGAGGAATTGTCTGGATTGCCTCCGAACAGAGAGATAGAGTTTGCCATTGATTTGTTGCCGGGAACTGCACCATCTTGATTGCTCATATAGAATGGCTCCGACTGAATTAAAAGAATTGAAGGCTCAGTTGCAAGAGTTAACAGACAAGGGATTTGTGAGATCGAGTTTCTCTCTTTATGGTGCTCCTGTGTTGTTCGTAAAGAAGAAGGATGGCTTAATGAGGCTTTGCATTGATTACCGTCAGCTCAATAAGGTGACTATAAAGAATAAGTACTTGTTGCCGAGGATTGATGATTTATTCGATCAGTTAAAGGGGGCCACAGTGTTTTCAAAGATTGATTTGAGGTCCGGTTATTACCAGTTGAGAGTTAAGGAGTCGGATGTGCCAAAAATCGCCTTTAGGACAAGGTGTGGACATTATGAGTTCCTTGTGATGCCTTTCGGCTTAACAAATGCTCTAGCCATATTTATGGACTTGATGAACCGAATCTTTCGGCCATATTTAGATAAGATTGTAGTAGTGTTTATAGATGACATTCTAATTTATTCTCGGGATGAGTCTGAGCACACCGAACACTTGAGAACCATATTGCAGATCTTGAGAGAAAAGAAACTGTTTGCTAAGTTTAGTAAAAGTGAGTTCTGGCTTCGTGAAGTCGAATTTTTGGGACATATAGTCTCAGGTGATGGTATTCGGGTGGATCCGAGCAAGATTTCCGC
Organism: Gossypium hirsutum; assembly: GCF_007990345.1. Taxonomy (NCBI): domain Eukaryota; kingdom Viridiplantae; phylum Streptophyta; class Magnoliopsida; order Malvales; family Malvaceae; genus Gossypium; species Gossypium hirsutum. The sequence continues at coordinate 26,074,276 of NC_053425.1, forward strand.
GATCGTTGATTGGAAACCGCTAAAGAATGTATCCGAGGTTAGAAGCTTTTTAGGCTTGGCAGGGTATTATAGACGTTTTGTCGAGGGATTTTCGATGATTGCCTCTCCTATGACTAAGTTGCTGCAAAAGAATGTTAAGTTTGAATGGACTGATAAATGTCAGCAAAGTTTTGAAAAGCTAAAAGCACGATTGACTGAAGCACCAATTTTAGTACAGCCCGAGCCGGGGAAGGAGTTCGTAATTTATAGTGATGCATCATTGACAGGCCTTGGATGTGTGCTAATGCGAGAGGGTAAAGTGGTAGCTTAGGCCTCGAGACAGTTAAAACCGCATGAGAAGAACTATCCTACACATGATTTGGAATTGGCCGCTATTGTCTTTGCCTTGAAGATCTGGCGACATTATTTGTATGGTGAAAAATGCCGAATTTTTACTGATCACAAAAGTTTGAAGTATTTAATGAATCAAAATGATTTGAATCTGCAACAGCGAAGATGGCTTGAATTATTGAAGGATTATGAGCTAATGATTGATTATCATCCGGGAAAAGCGAATGTAGTTGCTGACGCCTTGAGCAAGAAATCTCTTTTTACTTTAAGAGCCATTAATACGGGGTTAGCATTGTCTGATGATGGGTCAATCTTAGCAGAGATGAGGGCTAAACCGTTATTTCTCCAGCTGATTTGTAATGCTCAAAAGAACGATAGTGAGTTGCGAACCAAGAGAACTCAGTGCGAATCAGGTTACGACTCAGATTTTCGAGTTGGACCATATGACTGTTTGATGTTTCGAGACAGGATATGTGTACCGAAAAATGATGAATTGATTCAAAAAATATTACATAAGGAACATAGTGGCTGTTTGTCAGTTCACCCTGGTAGCACAAAAATGTATAATGACTTAAAGAAGTTATATTGGTGGCTAGGAATGAAAAGGGACATTTCTGAATTTGTAACCAAGTGCTTGATCTGTCAACAAGTAAAAGTTGAGCATCAAGTGCCTTCAGGATTACTCCAACCGGTAATGGTGCTTGAGTGGAAATGGGATAGGATTACCATAGATATTGTAACCAGTTTGCCTCTGACTCCTAAAAAGAAAGATGCTATCTGGGTAGTGGTTGATAGGTTAACAAAGTCGGCTCACTTTATACCGATACATACCGATTACTCACTTGATAAATTAGCTGAAGTATATATTGCTGAAATTGTGAGGTTGCACGGGGTACCTATGTCTATAATAACATATAGAGATCTGAGGTTTACCTTGAGATTCTGGAAAAAGTTACAAGAAGCTTTGGGCACAAAATTGAAATTTAGTACCGCGTTTCATCCACAAACAGATGGTCAATCGGAAAGAGTAATCCAAGTACTCAAAGATATGCTTAGATGCTGTGTTTTAGAATTTGAAGGCAGTTGGGAGCAATATCTACCTTTGGTTGAATTTGCCTACAATAACAGTTTTCAGTCAAGTATACAGATGGCACCGTACGAAGCCTTGTATGGTTGCAAGTGTCGGACTCCTTTATATTGGACCGAACTTAGTGAGAAACAGATTCACGGAGTTGATCTAGTTAAAGAAACCGAAGAGAAAGTAAAAGTAATTTGTGATTGCTTGAAAGCTGCTTCAGATCGACAAAAGTCATATACAGATTTAAAAAGAAAAGAGATTGCATTTCAGGTGGGTGAAAGTGTTCTTGAAGGTGTCACCATGGAAGAAGATTCTGAGATTTAGCCGAAAAGGCAAGTTGAGTCTGTGTTTTATTGGGCTGTACGAGATTATTAAGAGGATTGGACCAGTGGCATATCGGTTAGCATTACTGGCAGAATTAGAAAGAATTCATAATGTGTTTCATGTATCAATGTTGCAATGTTATCGTTCTGATCCTTCACATGTGATTTCTCCAACAGAAATTGAGATTCGATCGGACTTGACCTATGATGAGGAACCGATTAAGATTTTGGCTCGAGAAGTAAAACAGTTGAGAAAGAAAAGTATAGCTTTAGTGAAAGTGTTATGGAAAAGACACGGAGTAGAAGAACCTACGTGGGAACCGGAGGAAGCCATGAGAAAACAGTACCCAAAGCTTTTTACCGGTAAGATTTCCAGGGACGAAAATCCCTAAAGGGGGGAGAGTTGTAACAACCCGATTTAGGGCCAAAATGGAACAGTGGTTTCGAAACCACGAATATGAGGTTGAAAAAAAAATATTATTTTGATTAAGTTTTAGTGTTTATATTATGATTGCATAATCGTGTGAAAATTTCGTTGCGAAATTTTATCGATTGGGTGTTTAATTTGACGTTTAGGACTAAATTGAAATAGGTGAAAAATATGTGTGTTCTTGTTCATAAAGTACTTGATTGAAATGGGGGTTTTAAGTAGAGGTACTTAAATGGAAATTAGACCATTATACTTTATATGGACAAAAATTTGGACATGGATGGAATTTTTAGAAAGTTTAGTAATAAGGGCATTTTGGTCATTTGCATAATAAATGAAATAAAATGAGAAAAATAACACAAAAATGTGTTCATCTTCATTTAGCTTGGACGAAACTTGCATGTTCTCCATAGCTAGGGTTTGTTTCAAGCTTTCAAGCTCAATAGTAAGTGCATCCAAGCCCCGTTTTTAATGTTCTTTACATTTTTGAAATCCTCGTAGCTCGGTTTACCTATTTCTACCATTATTTCGAGTTAGGGTTTATGTTTAAAAATTTACCCATGAATGATATGCATGTATTTTGATGTTTTATGGTAGAATATGAATGTTTGAGGTTAGGAGAACGATTTTTTCTAAGCGATTTTTAGCGAAAACGAGCAAAAGTGGTAAAAATACCTAATGCTCATAAGTGCATGTTAGAGTGAGAATTTGATGTTGTCATAGAAGAGAAAAATGATCAACATGTCATAAAACATAAGAATAAGGGCTGAAATTAAATTTCCGAGCCTAGGGGCAAAATTGTAATTTTGTAAAAGTTAGGGGGCAAAAATGTAATTTTTTAATAATGTGATTTTTGGATTGAAATAAATAGTATGAGTATTAAATGAGCTAAATGTGTTGTTATAGATCAAGAAAGGCGTGGAATCGACCTCGAACGGGGGAAGGAAAAGGTTTTGGAGTAAATTGCAAAATTTCCATATTTTGCACCAAGGTAAGTTTGTATGTAAATAATACATTAACTTCATTTACATTTTTATATTTCAGCCTATTATATATATTTTAGCTGATTTTGAAGCATAAATCGACTATTGGAAGAATGGAAATAAGTAATAGAGAGAAAAATCTCGGTTGAACATTCAGAAAGATTGAATAATATAGATGGAGCGTAGCTAGGTCACATGTATGGTGTTGAGTGCACATCATTTGTACAAGAGAGCTTCGAGATACTATGTAGTAGCTAGGTCACATGTGTGATACGGGATGTATCCCATGTAGACAAGAGAGCTACGGGAGAGATAAATGTAGCTAGGTCGCATGTGTGATTCTAAGTGAAGGACACCATGTAGACAAGAGAGCTATGAGATAAATTGGCTAGGTCACATGGGTGGTACTAAGTGTCACTATGTGTACAAGAGAGCCGAATTATATGAAATATGATGGTGGGGCTGTGTGCTGAAACCATCAAGTATCGAGGATTGATCCGAATTGTTCAACGGGATGGTTTTAAGGTGACATTGTAATCATGGACCTATACTTGTGATGTATGAAATGTGGTGAAAATGAATTGTGATATACATGTTAAAATGAGGTTAATACAAAGAAAGTGTGAAAGAGTGAATTAGCAATAATACTGTTTTGGACAGTCACAGTGACATGAATTTGAAAAATCACCAAAAATAGTAGGAATTTAATTAGAGGCTGAATAAGATATGAAATTAAATCTTAATGAGTCTATTCCCATGTAAAAGAAACAGAGCAAGTAAAGGAACTCTATATTTTGAGATATTTATATTTATGTGTGACTCGCTCAGAATGACTATGTGATCCCCTATTCTAACTTTGAAAAAACAGTAAAAATTGTACAAAACAAATTAAGAAATATATTTTATATGTCTAAATTCCTTATTAAGTTTAGTTTTAAATGAAACAGATTTCATGGATATTTGAATTGTGTACTGGGAGAAATTCAATTCGTAGTGGACAGAGGTTAGATCAGTCGAGCTGTATAACAGGGGAAACTTTAACTAATAAACTATATACTAATTGGCTGGACCAAAAATTCTAGAAAAATTTTAGTAAGAAGTAATATGAGTCTAGTTTCAGGAAAAATTTTACAGATTTGAATTTCGAGTTTTGTAACTCGAGTTATGATTTATTTAGTGAATATGATGCAGGAGAGACAGCTTGACCAAAGTGGAGTAAATTGTAAAATTAAAAAGTAGATACACTTGAGTTATTGTGTAAACATATTAAATTATTTATTCATTATTTATATACTTGCTTACTAAGCTATAAGCTTACTTTCTTTTCTCTCTTTTGTCTTATAGTGTCGTCCAGCTTGCACAGGAGTCAAGGATCGTTGAAGATCTGCCTACACTATCAATACTTTTGGGTATTTGAACTGAACATTTTGAATTATGGCATGTATAGTAGACTTAGTTATTTTGTTACGTGTCATAATTGTCTAGGTTTAAAATATTAATTATAGTATCTGACCGATTATTTTGTACAAAGCCTTTGAAATTGGCTAGTATTGTTAAAGGCATATGTTATAATGATTCATGATCTAATTACATGCCATATTTTTGTCTCAGTTTTATTAAATAGTATGTACTATGATTTGTTAATACCTCGTACCCTGTTCCGGCGATGGATACGGGTAAGGGGTGTTACAGGATAGTTCTTTTCATGCGGCTTTAACTGTCTTGAGGCATAAGCTATAACTTTGCCTTCTTGCATCAATACACAACCCAGACCGTTCAACGATGCATCATTATAGATCACAAATTTGTTACCCGATTCTAGTACTAACACCAGAGCTTCTGTCAATAGGGCTTTCAACTGATCAAAGCTTTTTTGACACTTTTCAGACCATTCAAATTTTACATCTTTCTGAAGTAATTTTGTTAACAGAGTTGCAATCATCGAAAAGCCTTTTACGAATTGTCTATAATAACCGACAAATCCAAGAAAATTACGTACTTCAAAAACATTTCTCGGAGGCTTCCAATCTAAGATAGCTGAAATCTTGCTCGGATCAACTCGGATACCAAATGTTGATACAACATGTCCTAGAAAACTGACTTCTTGTAACCAGGATTCACATTTGCTAAACTTCGCATACAACTGTTTATCACGTAAAGTCTGTAACACTATTCTTAAATGCTCGGCATGTTTAATTTCATCACGTGAATAAATCAAAATATCATCAATGAATACAATGACAAATCAATCTAAATACGGTCTAAAAATTCTATTAATCAAGTCCATAAAAATAACAGGTGTATTTGTTAATCCAAAAGGCATAACTAAGAATTCATAGTGTCCGTATCTCGTTCAGAAAGCAGTTTTTGGAATATCTGAATCTTTTACTCTCAACTGGTAATAACCTGCTCTGAGATCTATCTTTGAAAACAGAGTGGCTCCTTTCAACTGATCAAACAAATCATCAATTCGGGGCAGAGGATATTTGTTCTTAATAGTTACTTTGTTCAACTGACGATAATCAATGCACATTCTCATCGTACTATCTTTCTTTTTCACAAACAGAATAGGAGCACCCCAAGGTGAAAAACTTGGTTTTACGAATCCTGTATCGATTAACTCTTACAATTGAGCTCTTTTAACTCGGTCAGAGCGATTCTATACGAAGCTATCGAAATTGAAGTAGTCCGGGGCACTAATTCAATACCAAACTCAACTTTTCAAATCGGAGGTAATCCCGAAAGTTCTTCAGGAAACACATCAGGTAATTCATGATGCGAACCAAGTTGCATCATGTTACGACCCAACTCCATAACACTGAGATTGGCCCAAACTTGAGGGGCCCAAGTGCAAAATAAAGCTTATAATTTTGGTTTAATAATTGAGTTGCTAGACTTTATTAAACTCATCTTATTTAATTATTGATTTGCTGGACTTTATTAAACTCATCTTAGTTAATTATTGATGTGCTGGACTTTATTAAACTCATCTTAGTTAGTTATTGATTTGCTGGACTTTATTTTTATTACATTCCTTTTAGTTAATAAATTACTTAAAAGTGTTTATTTCAGTTTGTTAACTAAGTTTATTAAGTATAGTGTTTTTAATGAGTTTGTTAATGCTTGTAGGTGACTATTCAGTTGAAATAAGTTATGTCCAAGGGAGCTGTTATAAAGTGTTAATGTGGCGGTTACATTACTTAAAGAAGAGCATTAAACATCACTTAAAGGAGCTGTTACACCATTTAAAGGAGAGCATTATATATCCTTTAAATTCAGCTGCCTATTCTTCTTCTTCAAGTGCTCAAAATATCAACTACTTGCTGGTGTCCATTTGGCTGCTCAACAATGAAACCTAAGCATTCAAATTCATTAAATCAGCTGAATTGGAGCAATAACTCATATTGATGGTTGGAGTTGCTTAGGCTTAGAGAATTCAAGAGTTATGTCTATTGAGTTGCCAAGAGTTATGCTTATTGATTAAGCTTTATTTCATCCATTAACAGCTCATTTAAGCTAATACTTGTGGCTATTCGGCTAGCTTTATCTAGCCTTATAAATATTTGTAATTAGCTCATTGTGATGGACTTTTGGCAAAATATATGAAAATTGATATTTGTGAGATTTCAAAATCTCTTTGTTCTCTTGGGATTGACTTGACTTATTGAGCATAGTTTGTGGCGTCATTTCCTTTCCATTATTAACCGAACTTACCACTTTCAAGTGTGGCATTCATATACCTTTGGTTCCTATAATTTTTAATAGCGGGTCAATGTCCTTTGCTATTTTTTTAAACCGTAAATCATCTAAGAACCATTTTGAGACTCGGGTCAACAATCCAATATTGTTGGTTCATTCTCAATCTTAGCCAAATTATCCTTTATTTATTTACCCATTTTTCCTACTATCATCTTTTGAAGCCATTTATTCTATTTTGTTTTAATTAACCTGAAAAGAACTTATCCTTACTCAAATTCACGATTGGGTAATTTAAACAACTTGAATCATCATTGAAACGAGTTTGTATCATTTGGTATCAAAGCTAGCAAATTTGGAGTAAGAATCGACGTTCTCGGCATTACGGTACTGTATTTCATCTGAAAAAAATAAAAAAATCGAAAAAAATTCGTGTAAAAAAATGGTTTATGCATCAATTGAAAGTTCAAAGTGTGAAAATCAATTTGTTAGGAGTACAAAAGTTCGTTGGATATTAAAAAAAAAGATGTTTAAAGGATTGTAATTCATTTGCTGCCAGAATTCATTACTCTATCTTTCCTACCATTCAACCATACTTACATCATTTTTATTTTGTTTCTAGCCTGCCCTTTTGTCCCAAAATTTTTCCCTATCTTTACATAAAATTTGGAAGCCGATTCCACAACGATTGCTGATTGGTCTCAGTAATCCATTGAGAACTTGGAAAGGCAATTCTAGTGGTAAAAGGCAAGAGATTTGTGAGAGCAATCGAGTGAAGAAAAAGCCTTATATCGAGTACAAACATGAGTGTGAGTGCTAAATTATTTCCTTTCTTTGCGAGTGAATAGTGAGGTTTGAAGTGAGGTTCAAATAAAATATCTCTAAGTTTTGAAAGAAAAGTTGCTGCTGTTGGTGGCTGGTTCGATCCAACATACCAAGCATCCAATCAAAGCAAAAGGCGACGTGTTCATAGAAACCGAGGCTTTAGAGAGCATGAACTTATTGATGGCGATTTGAAGAATCACAAGTTAGCCATTCCACCATTTTAAGGTCAATCTGACCCAGAGGTATACCTTGAATGGGAAAAGAAGGTAGAATTGGTTTTTGAGTACCACGACTACTCGGAAAGCAAGAAAGTGAGGCTTGTGGCGAATAGTTTCTCTAATTATGCTATGACTTGGTGGGATCAATTCACCACGAATCGAAGACGAAAGGAAGAGTTGTTTAATATCAACCTGGTCTGAAAATGAAAGATGTGATGCGCAAGCATTTCCTTCCATCTTCCTACCATCAAGAGCGAATTTCTTTAAGCCAAAAGATAAAAATGAGATCGTCAAAGAGTTTAACGTCCAACAACTATGTGAGAAAAGACTCCTATCGAGATTCCCATTCAACAAGGACTTCAAGCCGAAATAACTCAAGCTTCGAGTTTGAAGCCTATTATGGTGGCAAGCGAGAAAATTCAAGCAATTCGACATATACATCAAGATATTCATCCATGAAGGTTCAATCTCGAAGAGATGACCGTCTTTTATATGAAAACCTTTTCTCTTATTCTCAACGAAAGGCTTCTTATTTTGATGATTTCTTCTTGTTGTCTTCCTTTTGGAATGAAATCGAAAAAGCATGTGAAAAAGAAAAAAAAGGATGAAAGAAAGTAAAAGGAAGAAGAGATCGAAAGAGAACAAAAAGAGATTGAGAGTGAAAAAGAAAGTGAAAAAGAAAAAGATAGTGAGAAAATGAAAAAAGAGATAAAGAATGTGAAAAAAACGAATGAAAAAGATGAAAGTGAGCAAGGACATGTAAGCAATGTTTCTATTAACCAACATGTGAATCTTTCTCGTGTTGTTTCTTTTCAGGTTTCTAAAGATTTGATTAACAAGTTCCGGCTTCATTACCTTCTCGATGAGAGGTGATTTCGATTGATCGAGAAAGGTAAGATCGTAAATGACCCTAGTCCACAAGTGCTTAAAGTTAAGCCAGGTAAGGGTTCTACCGTATTTGAATCTTCCCGACCTTACTTGATTCTTGATGACCTTGTTTTAGATAGTGGTTTGAAGAGTCTTACTTTTAATGTGTTTTGCATTGAATAATCTGTTAAAGACGTTGGATTAATTCAGCTTGTGCAAACTTTGGACGTACGTGATAACGATTATTTACATAAGAAGCTTGATTTATTTGATTGTGATGGATATGTGAATTCTTTGAATTTTTGGCAAAACCCTCTTGTATAAGCAAGTCTCTTCAGATGAAATGTGAAAGGTTTGATTCTTCGAATGTATGTATGTATAAATCTTGTTTGCTTGGCATGTGTGTTGTCTTGGTAAAAATGAATTTTTTGTTGAGTGGCAGAACGACGATCAAAACTATGTTTTTAAACTAGGAGCATGTATCCCAAGTTGTTGTCAAGTGAAGGTGAGCATCATAATTTTATCTTGAATAAATGTGTTGAACCCTTCCATTTTATTCCTGAAAACAAAAGATGTGAATTTTGATGTCTTGCAAAGTCAAAATCAAATCTTTGATTCAGGAGGATGTTCTAAATTGTGGCTTAAAGTATTTGAGCGTGTTTTGCATGGTTATGTTTTTTTTATTGATTTGTGTTCCTACCATGTTGTCGGCAATGAAATGTTCAATTCAGATTGAAATGGTAAGGAAAAATTATATTTTTGATCCTAGTAATTATAGTTCTCAATTATTGTTCAAAGGACTTGAGCCATGGAATTTAGTTTTCCAAGACTATATCTTTCGAATACTTTGTGGTTCTAGTTTGTCTCCATTGAAGAACATTTTGATTCATTATGAAAAGGTGAGATCAACTTCTATTTTTGATCCTGGTATTGGTTTAAGCATTCCAAGTTTGGATGGGTTGTCGAAAAGTTATTTTCTGTTCAAAATTCAAAGTATAACTAATTTATTCCATTATTATGTAGGAGCCAATTTGGAATGGTTTCCTCCTAAAGAGGGAGGGCATGAAAATCACATGTTTCCTATTCGAACCATTTGTGGTTATCAGGTTTTTGGAAACGAATCTATTAGTTTCATGAGCAAAGGTGTTTGTGATGATGAAAAATTCTTTTTTGCGAGCAAGTGACCCGATTTAAGGACAAATCGTCTTCAAGAGGGAGGGTATGATGCGAACCTGGTTGCATCATGTTACGACCTAACTCCACAACACCAAGATTGGCCCAAACTTGAGGGGCCCAAGTGCAAAATGAAGCTTATAATTTTAGTTTAATAATTGAGTTGCTGGACTTTATTAAACTCATCTTAGTTAATTATTGATTTGCTGGACTTTATTTTTATTACACCCCTTTTAGTTAATTAGTTGCTGGAACTTTTAGTTAATTAGTTGCTGGAATAAATGTTCATCTTAGTTTATTTAAGTGCTGGAATAACTTCATTGTTAAATATGTTTATTTACAGTTTATTAAATCAGGTTAAGAGTTAAAAGTGTTTATTTCAGTTTATTAACTAAGTTTATTAAGTATAGTGTGTTTAATGTGTTTTTAATGAGTTTGTTAATGCTTATTGGTGACTGTTCAGTTGAAATAAGTTATGTCCAAGGGAGCTGTTATAAAGTGTTAATGCGGCAGTTACATTACTTAAAGAAGAGCATTAAACATCACTTAAAGGAGCTGTTACATCATTTAAAAGAGAGCATTATATATCCTTTAAATTTAGCTGCCTATTCTTCTTCTCCAAGTGCTCAAAATATCAACAACTTGCTGGTGTCCATTCGGCTACTCAAGAATGAAACCTAAGCATTCAAATTCATTAAATCAGCTGAATTGGAGCGATAACTCATATTGATGGTTGGAGTTGCTTAGGCTTAGAGGAATTCAAGAGTTGTGTCTATTGAGTTGCCAAGAATTGTGCTCATTGATTAAGCTTTATTTCAGCCATGAGCAGCTCATTTAAGCTGATACTTATGGCTATTCGGGTAGCCTTTATCTAGCCCTATAAATATCTGTAATTAGCTCATTGTGATGGACTTTTGGCAGAAAATATGAAAATTGATATTTGTGAGATTTCCAAATCTCTTTGTTCTCTTGGAACTGACTTGACTTATGGAGCATAGCTTGTGGCATCATTTCCTTTCCATTGTTAACCAAACTTATAGCTTTTGAGTGTGGCGTTCATATACCTTTGGATCCTATCATTTTTGATAGGGAGTCAATGTCCTTTGCTGTTTTCTTAAATTGTAAATCATTTAAGAACCATTTTGAGACTCGGGTCAACAATCCAATATTACTGGTTCATTCTTGGTCTTAGCCAAATTATCCTTTATTTATTTACCCATTTTGCCTACTATCATAGTTTGAAGCCATTTATTCTATTTTGTTTTAATTAACCCAAAAAGAACTTATCCTTACTCAAATTCAGAATTAGGAAATTTAAGCGACTGAATCATCATTGAAATGAGTTCGTATCAATTCACAGAAAACAAGTACTAATTCCACTTTCTTTTCTGTTACTTTCAAATCAATCACATAGGCAAAGTAGGCTTCACAACCCTTTTTCACATAATTCTGAGCTTTCATCAAAGATATCACAACCGCTAACCCATTTAAATCGCTAGATTCAATTCAGACTATTTCATCATTCTTGCATCTCAAATGAATAGTTTTATGCTTGCAATTCACAATAGCATCGTGCAATGTTAACCAATGCATTCCCAGAATTATATCAAACTCGTCAAAGGGTAATAACATCAGATCAGCTGGAAAACTAATGTATCAAAACATTAATAGACAATTCTTGCACACTTTGTCAACTAAAGCACTTTTACCTAGGGGGTTCGATACTCTAATCACGAATTTAGTAGACTGTACAGGTAAAGTCTTACTGGATACTAAATTCATGCATATATATGAATGCATTGATCCTGGATCTATCAGTGCAATCACAGAAGTATCATAAAGTGTAAAAGTACCAGTTATAACATTGGGAGACGAAGCTTCCTCATGAGCTCGAATAGTGTAGGCTCTGGCAGATGCTCTAGCCTCAGATCATACAGCAGTATCTTTAGTTCCTCTTTGACTACCTCTCACATTTCCTGTATTTCTGGGAGGTCTACCTCAAGCTGTGGTGTTACTCGGTCTCGGATTTTGCACAATCTCTTGTTCAACAGATTCGGGATAATCACAGATAAAATGAACTAAAGATCCACATTTAAAGCAAGCTCGGTCATTGAATCTACAACTTCTCGGATGTCTTTTTCCACAATGTCTACATTCAAGTCGATTGGATTGGACATTTCCAACACTTGAAACAGAAGTAGCTGGAGCTTTAAAGCTCGAATGCGATCTTGTACGATCTCTACTCGGATGTCCCATAGCCTTTGAACGACTATAATCATCTCAAAATTTCTTTGACACAGATTGAAATGATTTACTTGCGGATCTCTTTCTCTCATCTCTAGCCTCTGAGTCAGCTTTTCTTTTCTCCTTTTTGAGTTCTTCAGCTTTATATGCTCGTTTAACAAGCACCACAAACTCTTTTATTTCCAAAATCCCGACTAACAATTTGATGTCTTCAGTCAAATCATCCTTGAATCTCTTGCACATAATTGCTTCAGTCGAAACACATTCTCGTGCTACTGGCTCAGTCTCACAAATTCTCGCTCGTATTCTGTCACAGGCATACGGCCTTGTTTTAACTCAAGAAACTCTTGATGTTTCTAATCGATGAATCTCTGACTGATGTATTTCTTTTGGAATTCTGCTTGAAAGAAATCCCAGGTGACTCATTCCCTCGTAACCACAGATATTAATGTCTTCCACGAATGATACGGCGTATCTCTCAAAAGTGAAACGACACATTTTACACATTCATCTGGAGTCAATGACAATTTGCTGAACACTCATATTGTATTCTCTAACCAGAACTTGGCTCTCTCAGTATGATCATTAGTAGTAGCATGGAATTCTTCAGCCCCATATTTTCTAATTTTATCGATCGGAGGCTTCAACTGAATCGGATTAGCTTGTGGCATGACAGGACTTGTGGAGGATTAACTAGGAGTGAAGGTTGTGGCATAGCTGGATTAGTTCGGATATATTGAGTGAACAAATCGTTCATCATTTGATAAAAGGCTTGCTTAGCCTCTCCCTTGTGGCTACTCGTAAGCGGGATCCATTTACTATATAAAAACACATTTTCATTGTCAGGAATCATCACACTATCGCAGTTCGTATATATGGCATGTATAGCTAGACTCACATACGCTATGTTAGTCCTAGAATTGACTAAACCTGGCTTTGATACCAACCAAATGTAACACTCCTAACCCGTATCCATCACCAGACTAGGGTTAAGAGGCATTACCGGATATATCGGAACAATTCACATTCATTTCATAATCAACATAGCATTAAAGTCACACATCATTATAGAGTCCCTTATAGGTCAACAAGACCTTAAACATGCTTTAGAAAGGGGTCGGGACTAAATCGAGCTCATACAAATTTTTTTGAAACTTAAACATTTTTCAAAGTTATAAAAGTCACACGCCCGTGTGAGCAGGCCATGTGCCTCACACGGCATTAGACACGCTCGTGTGCCAGCCCATGTGAAAATTTAGGAGGTTATTGACTTGGGTCACACGGCCGACCACACGCCCATGTGCCAGCCTGTGTGCCACACACGACCAATAGACACGCCCATGTGTCTAGGCCATGTCAAAATTGTAGGGTATACTGACTTTAGATCGTAGTGTACCCCAGGGGACACACAGTCGTGTAACATACCTGTGTGTCACACACAGTTGAGCACACACCCGTGTCTCTGCCCGTGTAGACAAAAATAGGCCATTTACAAGGCCAAAATGCCACCCTTTAAGAGTCCTCCTTAGTAGTATCAAAATTAATTCATAACCAAAACATACACCATTCATGACATATCATTATCAACAATTTCATGCTTGTAATCCATACCAAATCATGTCAAATCCTAAGTTAAAAATTCATACCAAAATATATGATTCATAATCTCAATTACTTCATTCATTCTTATGCTAAGATATTACCAAATTCCAAAATAGTCACATACCAAAACTTACCAAATTGACCAATTCACTTGGTCATTCAAGAGTGCATCAAAACATACCATTTTTGAACACAAAACATATACCAAAAATTCATTCATAATCACATCCATAACCAAGCCATATCACATGGCTAGATATACACATTACAAAACATATTCAAATATTTCTAGCCTGTACATGCCATACTTCAATATTCACATTTTTAAAAGGTACCAAAATAGAGTTCAATAGTGTGGTGATGACCCTCGACGATTCCCGAGCTCCCGGTAGCTTTGATATCTAAAATTAGTTGGAAACACACACAAAGTAAACTTTCAAAATCTTAGTAAGCCATATACAAATAAACTTATCATTTTAAGAATATAAACAACGACAAATTACATATACTCTATAGCCAAATACTATCACAAACCACATAGTTCATATGCATTTCACATATTCCCAATTCATTTGCACTTATAGCATATTTTCTCATACTTATATCACATATCATCACTTGCACAACTTACCTTTTATTCTCAAACATAGTATACAATTCAAACGTCCCTGATTCGGATACATATTTCATATATTCATTCTTTTCTCAGATTTCCCTTTGAACCTTTCGGAATCAATAAGGATACTCGGATAACTTGGAAAGCTCATACGAAGCCAACGTCCCAGACGTGGTCTTACATGTAATCAAATATCGATGCCACTATCCTAGGCAAGGTCTTACACGAAATCATATACTATGCCGATGTCCCAGACATGGTCTTACACATAAATCATAAGTTGATGCGAACGTTCTAGACATGGTCTTACACGAAAAGACCCTAATTGGAATGGTGGTTTTAGAACCACGAATTCGAGTCAGAAAAATATTTTAAAAATATTTTCTGTGTTTATTTTGTGTGAATTTATATCTGTGAAAATTTTGTGACTTAATTTTGTCGTTTAGGTATCTGATTAAATAAAAGGACTTAATCGCGTAAATTAAAAATTTGGTAGTTTAATGTATAAAGGGCCAAAATGCTATTGGATTTTTAAATGGAAGCCTTTATGAGGTAATTAGGCCATTATTAAAATGGGTGGACGGCAATGGACATTTATAAGTGAAAGTATAATGTTTTTAACTAAGGTTAAAAAGGTAAAATAAATATTAAGTTATTATATATCTTATAACATAAAAATAAATAAAGCCATGTTCTTATATTATCATCCACCGAAAACATAAATAAAGGAAAGAAATAAGAGAAAGCTAGGTTCGGCACTTACTCAAGCTCAATCAAGGTTCGTTTTTGTTCGTTTTTGATAATTTCTACGTTTTTGAGATCGTTGCTTCGAGTACTACAAAACCCATGCTTGAATTTTTTGATTTTGATGAATATTTTGAGGTATGTCATTGATGATATCTTGTGATTTTTTTTGTTTGATGATGAAAAATGAAAGATATGTTTTAGATTAACATGTTTTGTATTGGAGTTTTTGATGATTTTGAGTAATTAGGATTAAATTAAAAAATAATAGTTTGAGGGACTAAAATGTGAAATAAATGAAACATATGGACTTGTATGAACACTAGGAATCTTCGGCATGGGTATAGGGAAATTTTGCATATTTTGTATTTTGTGCAATAGGGACTAAATTGTAAAAAGTGTAAATGTCAAGGGTAAAATGGTAATTTGCCCATTTATGTGTTTTTGGACTAAATTGAATGAAAATATGTTCGAATGAGCTTAATTTGAATATGTTTAGATCAAGAACCAAAGAAATCGGATTTGGATTGGGGGAAAATGAAAGTTGTCGACTAGCTACCCTGTTCCGTTCTGTATCGTCCGAGGTAAGTTTATCAGCAAATAGACGTGCTAAATTGTAGTTAAATGTTAAATATATATACTGGTATGAAATTTATGAATTTATACATGCTATGGGCGAATATGAGTAAGCTTGGCTATTATATTTCCGAACTCGTTTTGACCGAGTTACGATGTCCGGAAGCCCCGTATGAACCTTAGGAATAGTTAGGACATAGGATTCCGATATATGTGTACGAGTAAGACCATGGCATCGATATGTGACTTTGATATATATGTGCGAGTAAGACACTGTCTGCGACAGTGGCATCGATATATGATTACATGTAAGACCTAAGACCACGTCTGGGATGTTGGCATTGTACGATAAATGTGTGATTATCCGAGTGTCCTACCCAATTTCGAATGGTTCATTGGGCAAAGCTAAGTTGTGATCGAATGTATAGAATGAGCTAAATGGCAGGTATAGGTTAGCTTGTTGTCTACTTGAAATATGGTAAGTATTTGACTTGAAACATGTTACAAATTATGTATAATGCAAATGTGGATTTCATGTGAATTTAGTATGAATATTCGGCCTTTGATACATATTTATATGTAATTATGACCATGCATATTCGGCCAAATAAGAGGTACATATTCATAATGTTTTATTATTATTTTCAAGCTTATTTTCATGAGTGTATGTATAAATGATTAAATAATGACTTCATAGCTTTGGAAGTTGAATGACATTTGGTTAATTTTGCTTATGTGAGTATTCGACCAAGATATAGAATGTGTATAAAAATGTATTAATTATGTATTAGTAATTTAAGGTTAAGCATGTATCGTTAATTTAATTTGGTTTGGTTTAAAAATGAGATATTTATATCATTATGCTACTTATTTGCTTATGACTTACTAAGCTAAGTTAGCTTACTCTGTGTGTACATGTTTACCTTGTTTTATAGATTTTGGATTCACGTTACAAGCTCGGGGATCGTCATCAAAGTTCATCACACTATCTACTACTTCGGTACTTAAAAAGTTGAACTTGAATTATGGCATGTATAGGCTGGATTACGGTTTGAAATAATGAACCTTGGATTATGTATATAGGCCATGCGAAAATGGCTTAATTTATATGTTGAATTTGGTTATGCTTGGTTGTGTTTGAATTCATTTGTGGTTATAGTGTAACGTGCTATGGATGAATGGTGTTGAGATAGGTGTTATATGTTTTGGAAATGGTTAATGAATCTGGTTGAATGTGTGGTTGATTAAGCTATGATATGCATAGATAAAAGTATATATGTGCATTAGGTTGCTGGATTTAGTTAATATGTTATAAGTGAATTGGCATCTAAAGTTGTTTAGCTATATCCGAACTTGATATAAAAATGTTTTGATATGTTTATAACATGGTATGCAAGATTTATGTTTTGAATATATTACAATTTGTGATTCGGTTATGTAAGGTATTGAGTTAGGAAAATGTTCCATGATTGTTTTAATCAATTATTTGGTATGAATTCATTTGTTAAATGTGGTTTTGAACTAGGGTAAATACGTATTATGTAACTAAAACTCTAATAACATGATTAGTCATGTTATAATGTATTAAGTTGCATGAATAATTGCTTGTTAAATTATTTAATAAGTTTTCGATTGATATTATTAAGAGTATGTGTAAAAGTTGATATTTGTATACGAAAATGGTGTAATTATATAAAATTGATGTTAAATATACGGATTTGGTTTAAGTGAATAAACGTAGTTGTTTAATGTATTTTGGATGGAGGTTCATTATTAAATTACAATTAACTATATGACCTATTTATAAGACCATTTAATAAAGTTGATAATATTGTATGTTTTTGCTATTGAATAAAGTATTATGTAAACATTTTAAGTGTTTAAATGTGCTAGAGTAAAATAAGATATAAATGGTTTGATTTCTTCTAGGCATTCGAATATTATTGAGTTATTTTTAATATGATTTGTACATTATATTATGTTTAATGAAATCATGATTATTATTTAGTTGAATTTATGTTTTATTTATTTATATATATATGGATATGACTTATATATATGTGTGTGATAGTTCATAAATGTGTTTTTATTCGTTAATGCCTCATAACCTTAATCCGGCGACGGACACAGGTTAGGGGTGGTATATATCGGATCCTATGTTATGACATATGTATCCCAACTATTGCTATGGTTTGTACGGGGCTTTTTGGACGTCATTACATTATCAAAACTTTCTCAGATATCATATATTGAGCTCTCATATGGCCATTCATCACAATTCAATCTCATATAAACATAAATAAATCAACTCAAACACGTTTATTTGTATATTGACTTACCTCGTACGGATTCGAACAAATGGAATCGACTACTCGACGACTTTCGACTTTCCCCGATCTAATTCTGTTTTCATTGGTTATTGATCTAAACATATTCAAATTTAACTCTTTTTTTCACCAAATCATTCAATTCAATCCATATATACATATTTAGGGCATTTTACAAATTAGCCCTCACATTTTCACATTTTAACATTTTAGTCCCTATTTAATAAAATCACAAAATACACAAAATTTCCTTTTAAACATGCTTAGTTGAATTTTCAAGGAGTTTATATAAGTCCATATATTTCATTTATTTCACATTTTAATCCCTCAAAATCTCATTTTTACAATTTAGCCCAAATTACTCAAATTCATCAAAAATTCAAAGACAAAATATATTAACCCAACACATATCTTTCATTTACCATCAATTAACTTCACAAAGCTTACAATTTCACCAATGGAATAACTCAAAATCATCAAAAAAATCAGAAATTAATACACGGGCTTTGTAAAACACAAAGCAACAAGCATAAAATCGTAGAAATTATCGAAAACGGATCAATAACGAACCTTTAATCAAGCTTTAGCATGGTCGAACCCTAAAATTCTTTTATATTTTCTTTTTCTTTGATTTTTCGGCAATGGTGATGAATATAACACCAAATTCATGTTTTTTTTAATTAAATTAACATAATATACTAAATTACCACATTAACCTTTATTAATCCATTATAAAATCAGATATATTAAGGCCATTAATCTCCATTAACAATATCAATGGTCTAATTCCATCATAAGGACCTCTCCTTTAATAAGACATAGCAATTAAGCATACTTAACATATAGCATGCAACTTTTACATTTTATGCGATTAGGTCCTTTTTCAAAATTAAGCACACAATCGATCAAATTTTTATATGAAACTTTAACACATGCTTAAACACATACTATAAACACGAAAAAATAATATTAAAATATTTTTTGACTCAAATCTGTGGTCCCAAAATCACTATTCCGACTAGGGTCTAAACCGGGATGTTACACCACTTGTGACGTTCATGGTGTGATTGACCTAAATCCCAAGTTAGTAACTGACCATGTGTATGTAATTCATGTGCTTTGATATAAGTGGAGACTTATTCTCTAAAGATGATCGAGCCCAGAGCCAGTATGTTGGGTACATGACTTGTGTATGGCATGACTTTACTAGCCACAATGAAATTCATAGCTCAATTAAAGAGTTAAAAATATCATTTCATTGACATTGTGTGGATTAATAAATATGTAACATGTCCACGAGTTGCTTGTTCTCAAACAAGTAACTTATTACAATCATTTGTTGGTAATGATCATATTAATCATTAAGAAGACATAATTGTGACAATTAATTTTTAAGTTAGAAAATTGGCCCAATGGGTAATTGAACTTGAAAATTGGACCTGAGAACCCAAAACCGAGATCGAGACCCAAAAACTGGTCGAACCGAGTTCGGTATGTAAAATTGGGTTGATAATCTAATCAATAGTTGGATCGAACCGACTGGGCCGTCACTAGTCTGGACCAAACTGGCAACTATCAAACCGGCTTGGGATGCTGTGAGAGTGTCGCACTTACGATGGCACCACCAGACACAACAGTGCCGAAGACAGTGATGTCAGTATTCCGGTGGCCAGTGGGTGGTTCTTCAGTGGTTGAGAAATGAAAGAATCACATTCCTACTAGGACACTACCAGATAATTTGGTTTCGAATTAACTATTTGAAAAATAATAATATTTTTATAGTTTTAATATTAAATTAAATTTAATACTTATGTTGATAGTATATTATTAATTTAATATTAAAGTGATTATCTTAATATTAAATTTAATTTAATATTTATATTGTAGACAATTATTCTATTAATTTAATAGATTTAATATTAAATTTAATCTAATATTTATCTTTACAAATATTATATTAATTTAATATTAAAGTGATTAAATTTAATCATAGTTGAAATCTCTAAACTTTTCCTATATAAAAATGGTCATGGGTCATTACTTTTCACAGACTTGAAATCAAGAGAAAATTGTATAAGAAAATTCTTTGAAGAAATTATTTCAAAAGATTTCTAGAGATATTTTTCTTATTTACAACCTGACCCAGAAGTTTAGAGAAATTATGAAATTACCCTATTGGTAATTTTGTGGAAAATTTTCTAATTTGAGGCGAGCCCACACTTGGCAGACGTGACTTGAGGATAGCGTAGGAGACTACTCGGTCGAAGTGTTCATTCTAGACGAATCGAGAAGGAACAAGTTTTTGATTAAGTGTTTATTACTTTATATATCACAACCAAGTTCTTATTTTTGGAAAAAAAATTAAAACTCTAATTTTTTCTCAAATCTATTTTCCGTTGCATTTTCCAAACCCAATTTTCCAACAATTTAGACTTCACATTGCATGTTTTTCCTTCTTTTTAATTCAATTTTAGTTCATACCTCTTTTGGGTACGATCCTCAGAATACTTCCATATTTATTTATAACTAAAAATTATATTATAATTTGACCTATATACTTGCAGAACAACACATTTCTTTATATTTGTTGGCATTATTTATATAACTCGGTGAACACACATCGAGAAGCGGTCAAGTTGGTGGCGTAGTTGCTGGGGAGGTTTTGGTGCTTAGGATTGAATTATTTAGTAGTAATGCATACTTAGGAAGATAAGTAGTGAACTCTAAAATTATAGATATGTTGACTTAGTTTCTATTTTTTTTATGTTGCTCATTGGCTTTTGGTGTGATAGTTGTGGATATCTAGGATTGTTAGTTCTCGATAGTTAGGATTTTCTGTGTGATTAGTATCTTGTTAATTTGCAGGATGAGTTTTCTCTTTAATCAAGTCTTTTTGATAGAAGCCTACTTTGATCTAGCATTATTATCCCACAAATAAATCTCTCATTTTGAGATAAATCTTGCGTTATTGGCCTGGGTATCAGAGAATTTACAATTTCAAGTGTTGAAGTGACAGATGCAGTAATATTTCTCTACCAGTTTGAACAATTGTGTCGTACTTTTGACCATGTGGGGGTTTCGAATGAGGAAATAAGGTTTTTGTTAATCCTGTTTGCTTTGGGGGGAAAGCTAAATCTTGGTCAGAAACATTGCCTCTAAACACTATAATGATGTGGGAAGAGTTTGTGTAGTTATTTCTTCAACAAAACATCTCAATGGCTACAGTGGTAATGCATATGATGGATTATTTGAGTTCAAAAAAAAACCTACAAAAACTATTGGCCAAGCACGTGACAGGTTCAAGAAAATACTACAAAGATTAATTGGAAATGGTGTGACATGGTTGTTCAGTTACAATACTACTATGAAGGATTGGAAAACACTAGTAAGGCTCAATTTGCTGTCATATTGGGGGGAAATATCTAGGCTAAAACTACGTACAAGATGATTGTTCTCTTGGAAAATGTGAGTGGGGATGGTGTAGCTTAGGGAAAAAATCAAGTACATAGACTAAAACGAGGGAAAAAAACAATTGAGGAAGTCAATATGATGAAGTTTGTCAATGGAATAGGTGTAACGCATATGACTATGGGTGAAAAAAATGGAAGAAATTTCAGAGGAAGACTTTGTGGAATGCGAAGTTGGGAAACTAGTTTAAACAGGGAGTGTTGAGTCAGATGAAGATGACGCAATGAGTATTGAGCTAGTTGAGAAAGATTTAGATGTTGTGTAACAACCCGATTTAGACCCTAATCGGAACGGTGGTTTCCAGACCATGAATTCGTGTTAGAAAAATATTTAAAAATTATTTTCTGTGTTTATTTTGTGTGAATTTATGTGTGTGAAATTTTCGTGCTTTAATTTTAACGTTTGAGTGTCCGATTAGATAAAAGGACTTAATCACGTAAAATAAAAATTTGGTGGTTAAATGTGGAAGTGCTTAATTGTTGTTGTCTTTGTTAGTGGAGGCATTTATAATGCAATTAAACCATTATTAATATTGGTGGACGGAAAAGGACATATATATATGTGATATTATAGTATTTTTAACTAAGGTTAATATGGTAAATTAATAAAATAAGTAATATAACATAAACATATCATAAACAAAGCCATTTATGTGTTATATTTTTGTGTTCTTGCCGAAACAAGAGGAAAGAAAAGAAAAAACCCAGTTCGGCCATTCTCAATCTCAATCAAGGTAAGTGTTTAGCTCGATTTTTGATAATTTCTACGTTTTTTAGATCGTTGCTTCGAGTACTAGTAAACCCATGCTTGAATTTTTTATTTTGGTGAATATTTTGAGTTATGACATTGTTGAGAGCTCGTGATTTTTGTTGTTTGATGATGAAATATGAAAGATATGTTTTAGATTAACATGTTTTGTATTGGAGTTTTTGATGATTTTGAGTAATTAGACTAAATTGAAAAAATAATAATTTGAGGGACTAAAATGTGAATTAAATGAAATATATGGACTTGTATGAATATGGGTAAGATTCGCCTAACATGGGTATAGTGGAATTTTGCATATTTTGTGTTTTGTGCAATAAGGACTAAATTGTAAAAAGTGTAAATATTAAGGGTAAAATGGTAATTTGCCCATTTATGTGTTTTTGGACTGAATTGAATGAAAATATGTTTGAATGAGCTTAATTTGAATATGTTTAGATCAAGAACCAAAGAAATCGGATTTGGATCGGGGGAAAACGAAAGTTGTCGACTAGTTGTCCCGTTCCGTTTTACATCGTCCGAGGTAAGTTTATAAGCAAATAGACATACTTAATTTTAATTAAATGCAAAGTATTTATGCTGGAATGAAATATATGAATTTATATATGCAATAGCCGAATATTGATAAGCTTGGCAACTGTGTTTATGACTTCGTTTCAATCGAGTTACGACGTTCGAAAGTCCCGTATGAACCTTAAGAATAGCTAGGATACATATGTCATGACATGGGGTTCCGATATGTGATGTGCGAGTAAGACTATGGCATCGCTATGTGATTCTGATATATGTGTGCGAGTAAGACCCTGTCTGGGACAGTGACATCAATATGTGATTACATGTAAGGCCACGTCTGGGACATTGGCATTGTACGATATGTGTGATTATCTGAGTGTCCTATTCAATTCTGAATGTTTCATCGGGCAAAGATAAGTTGTGATCGAATGTGTACAACGAGCTAAATGGCCAGGTATGAACTAGTTGGTTACCTACTTAAAATAAGGTAAGTAGTAACTTCATATTTGTTACAAAACATGTGTCATGCAATTGTAGGATATATATATATGACGGTGATATGAGTATTCGGCCTTGTGGATAAATAATTTGAGTATTATTGAAATGGTTCTTAACTTGTGTATATATGAGCATGTATATCTGACCACATATCAAATATAGGTATATGAAGTTATATTTTGATACATGAGCTTATGTATTTGGAGTGTATGTGGGTTAGGTTTTACAATGATTATTTGGCTTTGGAAATTGTATGTTAAAATGTTAATTTGACCATGTGAATATTCGGCCAAGGTGATTTTTATGTATGAAAACATATCACTTATGAAATTTATATGTTTGAGATTAAATGTGGTAACGATGATATAATTTGGTTTAATTTAGTTGAATAAATAATATCATTGAGTTATTTATTTGCTTATGACTTACTAAGCTATAAAAGCTTACTCTGTGTGTTCATGTTTACTCTGTTTTATAGATTTTTTGAATCAAGTTATGAGCTCGGGGATCGTCAGCCAAGCTTATCACACTATTGACCGTCTTCGGTATTTTATAAGCTGTATTTTGGTTTATGTATAAAGGCCATGTGAATTATATTTGAATTTTGGAACTATGGCATGTATAGGCTGGACTATGTTTTGGAATGCTGTATTTTGGTTTATGTATAAAGGCCATGCGAATTATATTTGAATTGGTTATGTTATGGTTACAAAGTTGCGAGCTATGAATGCATAATATTTGTGGTAAGTATTATATGCTTTGGAAATGGATGATGATTTTGAAAGAATTGTGGTTGATTCGGTTAGGCTAGTTCATAGATGAAATATATATGAATTTAGTAGTTATGTTTTGATCAGGTAATACTTGTGATTTGGCATCTTTGGATATATGATTAGGTACGAAAAGGGTAAAAGATTATAGTGGAATATTTATTTCCTTGGTATATATGAGCTGTGTGGGGATAAGTATATTTGAAATTAGTTAGTTGATAAATAAAGGTGATGGATATTGATTAGTTGTATTTCGACATGTATGTTCATGAAATATGAGAAATGGTTTATATATGATTTCTCGAGCATGAGTTGTAACATATATAATGGATATGCCATACGTTTAGGATTTGATTAAAGTCTTGATTATGTGCTTGCATCTAAATATGGTTGTGGTTAAGATGGTGAGATACGCATGAACTTGGTAAAGTATACTATCATATTTGACCATTTAGGAATATGTATGTTTGGGATCTTCACAGGTTTGATTACATATATTATGCTTTAAATGTGACTTGACATAATAATATGTGCAAATGTGCTTAGGTATACATGTGTGGTATGACAAGTAATTTACTTATGATATAGATGCTTACTAATATAATATATATATAGACTTGTTTGATCATTATTTAGACCTTTTTAAACGTCATGATTACTGACTGTATGGTTCGGCTTTTGGAGTAATAATGTATAGGTAATTTGTTATGATG
Source organism: Gossypium hirsutum (assembly GCF_007990345.1). NCBI lineage: Eukaryota > Viridiplantae > Streptophyta > Magnoliopsida > Malvales > Malvaceae > Gossypium > Gossypium hirsutum. Next base: position 26,099,035 of record NC_053425.1, read on the forward strand.
TTTATTAGTTGATTCGAGTAAGTGATTAAATAAATTATGATTAAAATCTTTATGTATGTGATGGTGAATTAAATAGTTGAACAGATGGATACTAATCGAGTTTATATTTATATTAACTATAGATAAGTTGATATAATCTCATGCATGTTTTGAATGGAGTAATTATATCGAATGTGTTATGATAGGTAATACCTTATGATCCCAATCCGACGACAGATACAGGAAAGGGGTGTTACATGTTTTCATTGAACAAGGACACGTACACCAATTGGATTGGTGGAGGCACTGTAAAGAAACATTAAGACCATTGGAGGTTGCATCTGGAAACATAATTCTATCAATATTTAAAACCTCTATCAAAGAATTTAAAATACAGATATTTAGGGGAGAATAACACAATACCGGTGATTATTACCGCTCATCTGCCTACAGAACGAGAACTAGCATTGAATGTGTTAGAAAAGCATAAGAAGGCAATTGGTTGGATGATTGTTAATGTTAAACATATCAACCCAACACTTTGTCAGCACAAAATCTGGTTGGAGGAAGGGAAGAAACCTATAGTGGATGCTTAACATCGTTTGAATCCTATTGTGAAAGAGGTAATGAAAAAGAAATCATGAAGTGGTTAGATGCTGGCATAGTATACACAATTTTCCGATAGCGAATGGGTTAGTCTAACATAATGTGTTCCAAGAAAGGGTGGTTTGACTGTCGTGGCTAATGAGAAAAATGAACTTATTCTACCAAAGCAGTGATTGGATGACGTTATGTATCGGTTATAGGAACCTTAATGATACAACATGGAAAGATAATTTTTTGATTACTTTCATCGACCAAATGTTACATAGGTTAGTGGGTAAAGAATATTATTGCTTCTTGGATGGTTATTCTAGGTATCATTAGATTCTGATCCATCCTGATGATCAAGAGAAGATGGCATATACTTGCCATTTAGAACATATTCTTTCTGGCATGATAGAAAAAGTGATGGATATTTTCATGGATGAGTTTTTGGTGTATGGAGATTCATTTATTGAGTGTTTTTCCAATTTAGAGAGTGTTTTGGAGATATGTCAAGACACAAATTTGACTCTTAAATGGGAAAAATGCCACTTCATCTTAAATGAAGGGATCGTTCTAGGACATTGAATTTCGAAGAAAATGTTGGAAGTTGATAAATCTAAGATTGAGGTTATAGAAAAACTACCACCTCCAAATTTTGTTCAAGGGATTAGAAACTTTCTTGAAATTTTTCCAAATTGCAAAATCATTGGATCACCTTCTTCTTATAGATAATCCGTTTGTGTTTGACGAAGTGCGTGCATAAGTGTTTGAGGTGTTGAAAAAGAAATTAGTCACAACTCCGATTATAACTAGCTTGGATTATAGGAACCCTTTGTGATCATGTAATGCAAGAGGCTATGCTATCGATGCAGTGCTATGGTAGAAAAAGGAAAAAAAAAATTCATGTAATCCATTATATGAGAAAAACATTAAATTCAAATCAATACAATTACATTACCATTGAAAAGGAAATGCTAGCAGTGGTATTTAGGTGTGAAAAATTCGGGTCGTACCTAATGGCAAAATGAGTGTATGTGTACACTGATTATTCGACTCTGAAATACATCATGAAGAAAAAAGAAACCAAATCCATATTGATGTGATCAGTGTTACTTCTTAAAGAATTTGATCTTTGGATTTTGGATCAAAGAGGGAAGAAAAATCGAATCACATATCAACTTTCGAGATTGGAAATAGATGGTGAAGAGGGAAGAAACCAAACGATCAATGATAAATTCATAGTCGAGCACCTATTTCAACTTGAGCATAACCATGTAATGACTAAAAAGCAAAAAATGCCTTGGTACACAAATATAGTCAATTATTTGGGACATGGAGTTCTCCCTGTAAATGTTTTCGGCCAGCAGAAGAAAAATATTATGAACACACACGAGATTACATTTGGGAGGAATAGTATACTTTTTGGCGATGTGTAAACCGATTAATTAGACGATGTGTAGTTAAGAAGGAAGTTAATGATATTTTGACTAGATGTCATACTTCATCTTATGGAGGCCACTTCAAAGGTAAAAGAATGGCACAAAAGGTTTTACAATTGGGATTTTATTGGCCAACAATGATTCGGGACGCTTACGAGTTAGAAAGAAAGTGTGATCAATATCAAAGGACTGTAAATATTTCTAAACGTGACAAGATGTCGAGAAAGGAATTTTGGAGTTGAGGTCTTTGATATCCAGGGAATAGATTTTATGAGCCCATTCGCAAACTTGGTTGGAAATTAGTACATACTATTAGCATTAAATTACATTTCGAGATGGGTGGAAGCTATTGTAATATCTATACATGACACTAAATTGATGGTAAAATTTTTGAGAGAGAATATTTTCTCAAGATTTAGAACATCGAGATAACTCATTAGTGATAAAGAATCACATTTTTATAGTAAACAATTGGAAACTACATTAGCAAAATATAGTGTCAAACATTGCATTACTATTACATATCACCCGAAAGCTAGTAGCCAAGCAAAGGTTTCTAATCGTGAGGCAAAACAAATTTTGGAAAATACTGGGAATCCAACTTGAAAAAAATGGTCAGTGAGGTTAGATGATGCACTATGGACCTATTGGACAACTTACAAAATTCCGTTGGGAATGTCTCCTCACCATTTAGTTTATGTGAATTTTTTCCATTAATCAATCGAGTTGGAAAAGCATGCATATTAGGCAATAAAAGAACTTAACTTAGATCCTACGTTGACCAAGGAAGCAAGATTGTTCAAACTTTATAAGCTAGAGGAATTTCGATTTGTGGCATACAAAAATGAAAAGTTATATAAGGAGAAAAGTAAATTGCGTCATGATGCCATGATAAAAAAGAAGAGATTTGTGTTGGGACACACGTACTTTTATTTAAATCTAGGTTAAAGTTGTTTCTAGGAAAGTTGCGATCACAATGGTCGAGCCCTTATACTGTTAACAGTGCACTCACTAATGGAGCCGTAGAATTGAGAGTAAAATACATCTAAATATTCTTGGTCAACGGGCAACGAGTAAAACAATATTTTGGCAGAACTATCGAGAACTTTTTTGAAATATAGTATTTAGATTGTACTATTCCAGAAACTGAAAGAGCCAAGATAGTTGATGAACAAGATGATGATGCAGGAGTCTAATACTTAGATATGATCGAAGTTTAGATATTTGCTTTAAAAAAACCGCATTTTCTATGTAGGTCACCCGCACAAAGCTTGCACAACTTTTTTGAGCTTTTAAGGAAAAGAAGAGGAGGTCCCTAGCTTACCTCACAACACGTCACAGATAAAGGGAAGTCCTAAAACTCTTTCTATTAGGATGGGAACACATTCAAGACAATGCATATTCTAAAGTGCGGGGGTGCATACCTAGAATTTAATTGTTTTGTTTACATCTAGTTTTTTTGTTTGCTTTGGTTGATGCTTTTAAATGTTTAATTTTACTTGCAAAAATTTCAATTTTTTTTAAATTGTGTGATTGCATGGTGGTTTTGAACTTGCAATGGTGTAAGTGATTTGGTTTTGGTGTGATGGTATTAGTCAATTTTTTTTATGTATGCAAAATTGTTACGATAGTAGATGAATTTTATTCTTTTAGAGTTAAATTAGTTAGTTCAAGTTCTTACAACATGCATTGGGTTAGTGGTAATCATTATATGCTGAAACTTATACCATATGATAAACATGCCATATAAATGAGTATATATATACATGTTTTGAACTTTAAGATAGTCTTGGAATCATAAAAAGAGCATGTATGGAATCCTTAAACTTTGAACTGTCTAGGGATGGCATAATGCAATGTCTGGGTAGCCATAACCTAAATGAACTCACATATGTACTATGTACCCCTAGTACTGCATTTTGAGCTTGATTTGTACCTTTTTTTTGCTTAACCTTTTTGTTGAGACCTCGAACTAAAAATTTGAGTGTATACTCATCTTATCTCTATCTCATTTTTTCTTTTATTTGCATTGAATTAGACGTTAGACCACGGATATTGAAGGTTAGTAGAAACATATTAGAGGTGCTAAAAGAATAATTTGTGAGAGAGCTAGTGGAAATAATTCGAAGTTGTAAGTATACATCTTTTTTTAGTGTGCTATATGTCAAAAATCAAGTAAATAAAAGCTTAAGTGAGATGAAAATAGCATAGAATAGATAAAAGCATTAAAAATGAAAAAAAAGGAATTTGTGGAAAAATGCTAAAATTGTCTCAAAGTCGAAAAGATTCTCGGTTGTTCATTGATGCACAAAACTTCTAGGTTTTTATGCTTATGGTAGTCTAATTGAGTCCATTTAGTAATTCTAGAGAAATAAGACAGTTGAGAAAAGGAGAAATAAAGTGGTGAGGATACAAGGGAGCGAGTAGGGGACAATATCATGTTCTAAACTAATTCTTGTGCTTGAACCATTTTGATACTCCTTTCCTTGAAACTGAATTTTCTTTAAGCCTCAAAATGTTGCAAGATGTGAAGTCCTATGTGAACTTGGCATGTTGATTTATGGATGATTGTCATGCTTATTTGTATGCAAAATGACTGCTTTGAGTTCTTCTTGTATAAATATTATATTTTCACAATGAATTTTGATGGACTTAAATGATGGACAGTAAATATGTATGATTACCTTTGCACCTGTTCATGTTGTAATTCTTTTGAACTCTTATGATTTACTTTTAGAAGTTGTGAATTCCCTAAGTATCATATCGGGGTTGCATGATAGAAGAGTCATTTTTATTGCCTACATCTTTGACTGAATCTCTTCACTAAGCATGCTAAAGGGTCATCATGTTTCATGTTTCTTGTTATTTTGTGTTACTTGAGGACATGCAAAGACTTAAGTTTGAGAGAATTTGATCTGACATAATTTAATATGGTAAATAGAGTTCCTTTCAATACTTAACGAGCTTTTAATCAAAGTGTCTGATGTTATTTTAATGGTTTTAAGATTCATGTAAGATTTAGGTTTTTATTGAATAAAAGTAAGCCTTGTAGTATATTTATTGACCAACTAGGCAAAATCCTACCTAATGAGTTCTAACAAGTGATGAAGTTGGTGCAGGAAACAACTTGGGAAAAAAAGCAAAGGTATTATGGGATTGCTTAGAATGTTGCGACACTGAAGAAGTGAAGTTGCGACACTAAATCCAAACATGCACTTGGGAGGAACTTCGAACAACAACAATGCTACAAGTGGAATGTGGTCAAATTCATGAAGCTGAAGGCTAGAATTTGCAACACTAGAGAAGCAAAGTTGTGACACTAATGATAGTGGCAAAAGGTGAAAATCTATCCCAACATTGTAGCGAAGTCACAACACCCAAGTCACCCTACAAAGACTTGAGCGGGCGTTTAGGAAAGTTGCAACACCAGACTTGTGGTGTTACGACATTGAGGCTATATGAACTTAAAATTTAAAAGGGCGTTTCAGTCCAATTTATGTGTAACTCAGGGCAGAGTTGTCTAAATTAGGTCAAAACATGATAGTAGTATAAATACTACTTTATAAACATGTTTAAGGAGGCTTTTGAAAGATTGTTAGTTGTTAAGTAGTTTAGTTTAAAGATTTTGCTAAAACAATCATTACTTTTATTCTAGTTTTCTAGTAAATTTTCCGTACTTGTAATTTTCTTTCGTTGTTTTAGTTAATTTTAATTTTTACTAGTCTTGTTTGTTGTGTTTTTTTCATCATCAATAGTGACCAATCAAATCCATCTATGGTGCGTAATGATCCTTTGTGTTTGATCTATTGGAATCATGAAAAAACAATTGAAAATTTATTTCTATATGGTTTGTTGTGGAGATTGAGATAAGGATTGATAGAGAAAAAGTAACTACTTTGGATAGTTGGTTGAGTTTTTTGTTGTGTGCCAAAGAGTGGAAAAAGGAAGAAAGATTTAGGGTATTGTTATTTGTTAGCCATACTTGCTGGTTAATATAGAAATAGATTTCTGTTTGTATTTCAAAAAGAGTTGAGGCCTATGGATGTAATTTGAAAGGTGCAAAAAGCTAAAGTTGAAAGCTTAAGTTGATTGGATATGGAAAATGATAGGAAAAGTAAGTAAAAGCTTGATGCTGAAGTATGCGTGAAGCCAAAAGAAAATTGAGTGAAGGTGAATTGTGACTGGGACTTATACCACATTTTAAACATACATTTCACGTACAATTAATCAAATCATATACATTTCATTCACAACCAATCATATTGTCCCTAATATGAGCCTACGAGGCTCTAAACATGCATTGGGAGTGGTTTGAGACTAAACCGAGAACTCAAGAAATTTTTGGAAAAATGTAAAAAATTTTCAAAGTACAGGGGACACATGCCCGTGTGGCCTGGCCGTGTCTTTCACACGGCCAAAGACACACCCGTGTCCCAGGCTATATGGACATTTCGAAATGGGAGCACATGGCCGTGTCCTAGCCCGTGTCCGACCCCGTGTAACTCTCTGACTTGGGTCACACGGCCAACACACACGCCCGTGTGGCTAGCCTGTGTGCCCTGAAAATGGCCATACATGCCCGTATGCTAGGTCGTGGGCTAGGCCATGCCAAACTTGTAGTGTATACTAACTTATGCCACATGGCCAAGTCACACGTTTGTGTGTGAGGCCATGTGGAGCATACTGACTTGTTTACTATTTCAACACTAGGGGATACAAGACCGTGTGTCACACATGGCTGAGACACACGCCCGTGTCTCTGCTCATGTAGAAAAATAGGCTATTTACCAAGCCAATTTGCCACCCAAATTTGCACAAACCTACACCAAACCAAATTGCACAATTCACAGCATATATATGCATATATGCATTCATATCAACTCAATCAAACCTAATTCATGCTAACTCAATATCATTATCCACAAAAAACTCAAGTCACAAAATAGGCCAATCCATTTGTTCTAAATTCAGATATACATTTCTACTATAAAACATTTCCAAACATGTATTATTATGCTCAACCTCACAAGCATACATCTTTTCAAATATCAATCATTTAGTCCCCTAATTACCAAATATCAACAAGCATAGCATATTCATCTATAATCACATATTCAAGCCATATGCACATTGATATATACATAACCACATCAACCAAAATAAGGCAACACTCATGGCTATATACAAACCAAAATATTTAACATTTACAAGCCATTTCAAATGACTATATTCATTATCAACTTATAAACTAAAATGACCAAAGTCCCTATACATGCCATATATTCCAAAACATAGATTCAAAAGTAAGAAAACGATAACTTGATAGTGTGATGAAGTCTCCAACGATCTCGAATCCGAGCTAGCTTTGAAATCACTATAAAACACAAAAAAAAACAATATAAGCTAAAAAGCTTGGTAAGCTAATATGAAAATAAAAAGCAAGTCTCACCATTCATTTACCATTCAAATTAAATGACATAATATGCAACAATGCATTAATCTCAAGCTAACATGAAATTTAATCACATAATTGATCATAAGCTCACAACTTCCTTAGAGTCATTGCTTGTATAGTTTTCTGTACATACCTGTACCGATACGTATCCATTTTTCACCATTTCACATCTTCAATATACCCGTTGAACCATTCGGAACAAAATTTGGATACTCAGGATTCTCGCACCTTAAGTGCCAATATCATGGCCCGAAGCCAAATCAATATAACTCGCACCCGAAGTGCCGATATCATGGCCTGAAGCCAATTCAATGTAACTCACACCTGAAGTGCCGATATCATGTCCCGAAGCCAAATCAATGAAGCTCGCACTCGAAGTGCCGATATCATGGCCCGAAGCCAAATCAATGTATTCCCTAATGACATGTCATTCGTATCCTATTTTATTCCTAAGGCTCAACCGGGATTTCCAATAACAAATCGTCTTCGAGTCATTGTCGAACATGTCCGTAGTCTCATATTCACAGTTTATGCAATATCATAGCATTTAAAATATATTCACAATGAAACTTATTACATACGAACTTACCTTGGATGTAAAAACAACGGCACAAGTCAATTAATCTGAGACCTTGTTGTTTTCCCGATCTAAATTCGTATTTCTCCTTTCTTGATCTATATAATATCAAATTCAGCTTATTTAATCATCACTCTATTTAATTTAATCCAAAGTTCGCATTAAGGCACTTTTTACATATTTTCCCCTAATGTTTTACATTTTTACAATTTAGTCTTTATTTCATAGAAACACAAATCCATGCAATTTAACCTCAACCCATGGTAGCCGAATTACAATTAGGTCGCTAGCAGCCCATATTTTCCATTTATTTCACATTTTAACGACAAAGATTCCACATTTCACTATTTAATCCCTAATTCGCATTTTCACTAAAAATCACTAAACAAAACTTGTATAACTATCATCAAACATTCATAATCTATCATCAATCATCGAAACACATGCTTATTCATCAATGAAAACATTCAAAATCTTTAACAGTTTTGTAAAATAGTCCCTAGGATAGCTAGATTAAGTTACAACGACTCCAAAAACATAGAAATCAATAAAAATAGGATAAAAAATTGTACCATGCAAGCAATAGATGATAGCTAACTTCCAAGCCCTAAAAATAGGTTTTTCTTTCTACCAAATTCGGTGAAGAAGATGACAATTAGCATAATACTTTGTTTTTCTTTAATTTATTAACATTTATTACTAAATTACATAAATAACCTTAATATATACCAATTAAAATTACCTAACCATGTCCATCTTTGTCCACTCAAATAAATAATGGACTAACTTCAACATAAACCCTTCAAACATTTAATTTCATAGATATTAAACCGTTTTAGCTTATAGAACTCAAGTTTTACACTTTACCCGATTTAGTCCTTTTTATCAAATTGAACATTTAAACGATAAAATTTCTTAACGAAATTTTCACACAAACACGCTATCATGCTGAAAACATTAAAATAATAATAAAATAATTATTTTGACTTTAGATTTATGGTCCCGAAACTACTGTTCTGATTTGACTAAAAATGGGTTGTTACATTAGGAGCTTGTTTTCGAGCAAAATAATGTTGTTTATGTAGATTTCTGTAGTTTTTAGGATTTTGATTTAATAAGTGTAAATGCCTCTTTTTTACTTATTTTGAGACCTAAATTGTCCAATAGTTCCATTGGGGGCCCTAATATATGATTGAGTGTTGTAGGGATGCGTTGGAAATTGGATAATTTGCTTTAGTTTAGCTTTAGTTTCTCTTAATTTTCTTCTATTTTTCTAGGGTTTTCATTATAACACCCCTAACTCGTATCCGTCACCAAAATAGAGTTACAAAGCATTACTGAACTTATTTCACAAATGAATATACATTTCTCATACAATTATCAATTATCAATTTCAAATACAAGTGATTCATAAACAATCACATTGTCCCTAATCTGAGCCTACGAAGCCCAAATCATGCAGTAGAAGTAGTTCAGGACTAAACTGATAAGTCAAGAAAAATTTGGAACTCATAGAAAATTTTACAAAATACAGGGGACACACGCCCGTATGGCCCGGCCGTGTGTCTCACACGGCCAAATACACGCCCATGTCACAGGTCGTGTGGACATTCGAAATGGGATCACATGGCTATGTCCCAGCCCGTGTCTGACCCCATGTAATTCTCTGACTTGGGTCATACGGCTAACACACACGCCCATGTGCCCTCGGAAATGGCCTTATACGCCCGCGTGCCAGGTCGTTTGCTAGGCCATGCCAAACCTGTAGGGTATACTGACTTATGCCACATGGCCAAGTCACACGCCCGTGTGTTGGGCTGTGTGGAGCATAATGACTTGATTTCTAATTAAACACTAAGGGACACACGGCCGTGTCACTTGAACGTGTGTCACACATGGCTGAGACACACGCTTGTGTCTCTGCCTGTGTGGGCAAAAATAGGCTATTTACAAAGCCATCTTTCTCACCCAAATTTTGCATTCACTGTACAATCCAAATGGCACATAACATGGCATAAATAGGCATTCTAACCAATCTAAATCAAGTCTAATTCATTTTATTTCCATACCAAGAACTATAATGCTCATAACATCATAACTTGCCTATACAAAACATGCTAATTTCACATTCACAATTTTACCTAAATGATTAACTTCATACATACATTATCTTGCCTAAAACCACAAGCATATCAACTTCAAATTTCAACCATTTGACATCCATAATGCCAATTCACAACAAGCACATAAATGAAAATTATACACAACGTATCAAAAGGCCTTTCTCACATATATACATATATCACCAAATATTCCAAAATAATACAAATCACATGGCTATGCACATAACAAACCATTCATCATTTACAAGCCAACTCAAATGGCTAAATCCATTACTAACATATACCAAAATGACCATAACTCTTATACATGCCATATAACAAAATACACAAGTTCAAAAGTACCAAAATGATAGCTTGATAGTGTGATGAGATCTCTGACGACTCCCAAATCTGAGCTATCTTCGATAAACACGATAAAACACGGAAAAGTAAACAGAGTAAGCTATAAAGCTTAGTAAGCTCGTGTAGTTAATAAGTAGATCTAACCATTCATTCAGCAAATCAAGTAGTATGAAGATAATATACTACAAAATCATTAAATCATAAGGTTAACATATATTCAATCACATAAGTAATCATGAACTCACAACTTTCATAAGTTCAATGCTTATATAGTTTTCGTATATACTTGTACTGATACGTATGTTTTTCTCACCATTTCATATCTTTGATATATTTGTTGAACCATTTGGAATACTATCGAATACTCAGGAATCTCGCACCCTAAGTGCCAATACATAGCTGAAGCTATCTCAATCTCATATCTTATATAATGCTTACTCTCGAGCTATCAACAGGTCTGCTCACACAAGCTGAAGGTCATGACATAGCTACATGGCGCTGTTCACACAAGTTGACGAGAATCTGCAACACATCCCAGATAACTTAGCCACCGGTAGGACGTACGGACCAGCACCCAAATCACATAACCCTAATGACATGGCACTTGTATCCTAATCTATTCCTAAGGTTCAAATAGGATCTCACATTGCTGAATCTTCGTAGAATATGTACGTAAGGTCATATTCACAATTAAATTCAATAATAAAGCATTTATAATAATACTTATTAACATACGAACTTACCTCAATTACAAAAACATCGGAACAGGATCGACTAGTCCAATACTTTATTTTTCTCCTGATCTAGATCTGAACTTCACTTTTCTTAATCTATTTATAATAAAATTTAACTTATTTAATTATAATTCTATTCAATTTAGCCCAAAATGCATATTATGACAAAATTACATTTTTTCCCCTAATATTTCAATTTCTTTACAATTTAGTCCTTAGATAATAAAAATACAAATTCATGCAATTAAGTCCCCACCCATGCTAGCTGAATTTTCTTTATTACCATAGAAGCTGATATTTTTCATTTATTTCACATTTCTACCACAAAATTTCCATATTTCTCAATTTAATCTCTAATTGACAATTTTACCAAAAATCACTTCTCAAATGTTGTTTGTCTAACAACAAGCATACATTTTCTATCATCAAACATCAAAATACATGTACATTCACCAATGGAAAAACCCTAAACCTTTAACAGTTTTGCAAATTTGTCCCTGGGCTAGCTAGATTAAGTTACAACGACTTCAAAAACATAGAAATCATTAAAAATCAAGTCAAAAATCACTTACATGCAAAGATGAACTATGGTCAAATGTTTGGTGTTCTTTAAGGGCTTCCTTCTTACTATATTAGGTTGAAAAAATGAAGAAGAAAAGATGATGACTTTGATTTACTCATTTTAATTATCATTATTTACCAAATTACAAAATTAACCTTATTAATTCATCACTTAAAACACTTAATACATGTCCAAGAATTTCCACTAACTTTATAAATAGGTGAATTACCACATAAGGACATCCACATTAAAGTTCTATAGCTATTAGACACCTTTGGCTAATAGAACTCAACTTTTACATTTTACATGATTTAGTCCTTTATATAAATTGAACACCCAAACTATAAAATTTCTTAACAAAATTTTTACACAATCATACTATCATGTTGTAGACAATAAAATAATAATAAAATAATTATTTGGACCTCAAATTTGAGGTCCTAAAACCACTGTTCTGATTTGACTAAAAACGAGCTGTTACAACTCTCCCCTTTAGGAATTTTCGTCCCCGAAAATATTACCAGAAAATAAGTTAGGGTATTGTTTTCTCATAACTTCCTCACGTTCCCACGTAGCTTCTTCAACACCATGCCATTACCATAAAACCTTCACTAAAGCTACACTTTTATTTCTCAACTCTTTAATCTCTCGAGCCAGAATTCTGATCGGTTCTTCACTATACGTCATATTAGGCTGAATTTCAATCTCTGTCGGAGAAATTAAGTGTGACGGACTTGATCTATATTAGCGTAACATCTACACATGAAACACATTGTGGATCTTTTTTAATTTTGACGTAAAGCTAGCCGATATGCCACTGGCCCTATTCTTTCAATAATCTCATACGATCCGATAAATTCTGACTTAATTTTCCTAAGCAGCCAACACGAAGAATCTTCTTCCACAAAGATACTTTCAAAAATAATCTGTCACTGATTTGAAATTCAATGTCTTTACGTTTCAAATCCGCATACGATTTCTGTCAATCTGACGCTACTTTCAAACTGTCGTAAAATACTTTCACTTTATCGTCGGTCTCTCTAACCAAATCAACCCCGTGAATCTTTTTCTCATTAAGCTCGATCTAGTACAATGAAGTTTGGCATTTGCAACCATAGAATGCTTCATACCGTGCCATCTTTATGCTCGATTGAAAACTATTGTCATACGCGAAATCAACCAAAGGTAAATATTTTCCCAGTTGCCTTCAAAGTTTAAAATAAAACAACAAAGCGTATCTTCTAGAATCTGTATCACTCTCTCAGACTGACCACCGGTTTAAGGATGGAAAGTAGTACTAAAGTGAAATCGCGTACCCAAAGCTTCTTGCAATTTCTTCCAAAATTGCGATATAAACCCTAAATCTTTATCTGAAATAATAAAAACTGGCACTCCGTGTAATCTAAAAATCTCATAGATGTACAATTCAACTAATCTATCAAGTGAAATTCTGTATATACCGGAATGAAGTGTGCAGACTTCGTCAGTCAATCAACGGCAACCCAAATAGCATATTTCTTTTTCGGATACAGGGGTAATCCTGATACGAAATCCATCGTAACTCTATCCCATTTCCATTCTGGTGTCATCACAGGCTGTAGTAGTCCCGACAACATTTGATGTTCAGTTTTAACTTGCTGACAAACCAAGCATCTCAACACAAACTCTAAAATGTCTCATTTCGTACTTGACCACCAGTATGACTATTTCAAATCATTGTATATTATTGTACTTCCCAGATGAATAGATAAACAACCACTATGTGCTTCGAGTAGAATTTTCTGAATAAGCTCGGGATTCCTTGACACACAAATTCTACCTCAAAACATGAAACAATCATCGGATCCAATCTGATAGCCTGAATCAGTGGTCAACTCGCATTGCACTCTTTTAGCTTACAATTCAACGTCACATTTTTGAGCTTCAAAAATTTGCTGAAGAAATAACGGTTTAGCTTTTAATTCAACTAAAATCAAACCGTCATTAGACAAAGTTAACTGTGTTTTCATTGCTCGCAAAGCAAATAAAGATTTCCTACTCAGAGCATCCGCGACTACATTCGCTTTCCCCGAATGATAATCGATCACTAACTCATAATCTTTCAAGAACTCGAGCCATCTTTGTTGTCACAAATTTAAATCTTTTTGAGTCATTATATACTTTAAACTCTTGTCGTCGATAAAGATATGGCACTTCTCGTCGAATAAATGATGTCACCAAATTTTCAATGCAAATACAATAACAGCCAACCTCTAAGTCGCGCATCAGATAATTCTTTTCATGCGGTTTTAACTGTCTGGAATTATAAGCTATCAGTTTGCCCTCTTGCATCAAAACACATCCCAAACCATTTAATGATGCGTCATTGAAAATCACAAACTCTTTACACGACTCAAACTGAACTAAAACTGGTGCTTCAGTTAACAATGCTTTCAACTTTTTAAAACTCTGTTGGCATTTCTCGGACCATTCAAACTTCACATCTTTCTGTAACAATTGAGTCATCGGTGAAGCAATCATCGAAAATCCTTTTACAAAACACTGATAGTAGCCAACTAATCCCAGAAAGCTTCTGACTTCAAACACATTCCTTGGTGGTTTCCGATCAACAACTACTGAAATCTTACTTGGATCAACTCGGATGCCTTCCACTGAAACAATATGTCCCAAAAATCCAACTTCTTGGAGCCAAAACTCATATTTACTAAATTTAGCAAAAAAATTCTTATCTCTCAAAGTTTGTAATACAATTCTCAAATATTTAGCATGCTCAGACTCATCTCAAGAATATATCAGAATGTCGTCAATGAATACAATAACAAATTTGTCCATTTACTATCTAAAAATTCGATTCATCAAATCCATAAAAACTGCAGGAGCATTAGTTAATCCAAATGGCATAACAAGAAATTCATAATGCCCGTACCTTATTCTGAATGCAATTTTAGACACATCCAAATCTTTAACTCGCAACTGATAATAGCCAGATCTTATATCAATCTTCGAAAATACTGTTGCTCCTTTCAACTGATCAAACAAATCATCAATTCTTTGTAAAGGATACTTATTCTTAATTGTAACCTTGTTGAGATGACGATAATCGATACACAGTCTTATCGATCCATCTTTCTTCTTTACGAACAAAACTGGTGTGTAATAGTCTATTTTTAGTGAAATCAAAACAATGGTTTTGGGACCACAAATATGAATTCAAAATATTTATTTTATTATTGTTTTAATTTCTATGGCATGAAAATATAATTTTTTGAAATTTTTGTTAAAGAATTTTATCGTTTGAATGGTTAATTTGATAAAAAGGACTAAATCGCGTAAAATGAAAAAGTGGAGTTCTATTAGTTAAATGTATCTAATAGCTATGGAATATTAAATTAGAGGTCCTTAAGTTGTAATAAGACCATTATTTATTTGAGTGGACAAATATGGACATAATATTAAGTGTTTTAAGGTTTATTAATTAAGGTCAAAGTTGTAAATTAGTAATAAACTTAGTAAAATAAAGAAAAACAAATTTTTCATCTTCCTAATTGCTTTCATCCACCAAAAATCAGCCAAGAAAACACCATTAGTAGGCTTCAACATTTGGCTACATTGTGCTCTTGCATGTAAGTGTGATTTTATCCCATTTTTAATAATTCTTGTGTTTTTGAGATAGTTGCAGCTTAGTCTAGCTAGCCCAAGGACTAATTTGTAAAATTGTTAAAGATTTAGGATTTTCCATTGATGAATCTATGAGTGTTTTGATGTTTAATGATAGATTTTGAATGTTTGATGAAAGTTATACAAGTTTTGTTAAGTGATTTTTAGTGAAAATGCAAATTAGGGATTAAATTGTGAAATGTGGAAATTTTGTGGTTAAAATGTGAAATAAATGAAAAATATGGGCTACGAGGGGCATAATAGTAATTCGACTAGCATGTATTGTGATTAAATTGCATGAATTTGTGACTTTATGAAATAAGGACTAAATTGTAAAAGTTGTGAAATTCTAGGGACAAATGTGTAAAAATGCCTTAAAGTGAATTTTGGACTAAATTGAATAATGAGATAATAGCTGATTTTGATTACATATAGATCAAGAAAAGTGAAACTCGAATCTAGACCGAGGGAAAAATAAAGTTATCGACTAATCAACTTGTTTCATCATTTTTACATTCGAGGTAAGTTCGTATGTAATAAGCATTGTTATACTTATGTTTAAATGCTTTGATATTGTATAAACTGTGAATATGAGACTATGGGCATATTCATCAATGATTCAATGACGATTCGGCATTCGAAATCCCGGTTGAACCTTAGGAATAGATTTGGATACTAGTGACATGTCATTAGGGGATTATTATGATTATTGTAATTATTTGATCTGGGTGCTAGTCCTGTATGTCCTACCGGTGGCTGAGTATACCGACATGTTGTGGTTACTTGATAGCTTGTGTGAGCAATAGCGTGTAGCTACGTCTTGACCCACAGCTTGTGTGAGCAAGCCCGTTGTTAGCTCTAGTGTGAGTAGTACATGTGATATGAGATTGAGATAGCTTTGGCTATATTTGTGGCACTACGGGTGCGAGTTTCCTATGTATCCAATAGTATTTTAAATGGTTCAACGGGTAAATGAAAGACGTGATTGAGTATGAGATTGATACGAGATGGTACAGGTATGTACATAAACCATATAACCCTTAAATCGAAGAAGTTGTGAAGTTTGCTTATAATCAGGTGATTAAAGATGTGAAAGGTTTGTTAGTTAAAATATGCTAAATGTTGATATAGTTAAATTGTTAAATTGTGTATTTATGATTAGTTTAAGTTTATTTCATACGAGCTTACTAAGCTATTAAGCTTACTTTGTTTAATTTTACATGTTTTATAGTGATTCCAAAGCTAGCTCAGATTCGAGGATCATCAGAGGTTTCATCACACAATCCAACTATAAATTTGGTACTTTTGATCTTGTGTTTTGGTTATATGGCATGTATAGGAATATGGTCATTTTGATATGTATTTTGGTAGTGAATTTTTCCATTTGAGTTGGCTTGTGAATGTCTATGTTTTGGTTTGTATATATAGCCATGTGAGTTGGCTTATATTGGTGATTTTGATGATGTATATAAGTGTGCAAATGGCCTTTGTTTTGAGTTTGTTAATTGTCCTATAAATGCTAATTGCGATGGGTAGTTTTTGAATTAGTATTTGGAGTATGAAATAGTCTATGTTTGAAGAATGACATGTTTGTGATATTAGGTAAAATAATGCATGTTTGGATGTGTCCAGATTGATGATTTGAGATTTTGGGTATTGGTATGAAATTGTTTGGCATAATGTAGTTTATGTGTACCTTGTAGTTGTTGACAATAAAATGGTATGATTTATGTTTGAATGAGTTTCGAAGAATCCCTATTAATACTATGTTTTGGTGCCTTTGAATTTGATGTAGGTGTGCACAAGATAAGGTGGCAAAATGGCTTGGTAAATAGCCTATTTTTGTCCACACGGGCAGAGACACGAGCGTGTGTCTTAGCCGTGTGCGACACACGGTTATGTTTCATGGCCATGTGTCCCTTGGTGTTGAATTAGAAACCAAGTCAATATGCTCCACACGGCCTCACACACGGGCATGTGTCTTGGTCGTGTGGCATAAGTCAATATACCCTACAGATTTGCCACGGCTTGGCACACGAACGTGTATGGCCATTTTTAGGGCACTCGGGCTAGCCATACCTCTGTGTGTGTTGCCAGTGTGACCCAAGTTAGAGAGTTACACGAGGACAGACACGAGCTGGGATATGACCATGTACTCTTATTTTGAATGTCCACACAGCCTGCGACACGAGCGTGTCTTTAGCCATGTGAGAGACACGGTCGGGCCACACGGGCTTGTGTCCCTTGTTTTTGAGAAAATTTCTTAAGTGTTCAAAAAGTTTCCAAAGTTATAGGTTTAGTCCCGAATCACTCCCAATGCATGTTTAGGGCCTCGTAGGCTTGCATTAGGGACAAAATGATTGTTTGTGAATGAAACGTATATGATTTGATTAATTGTATGTGAAATGCATGTTTAAAATGTGTTATAAGTCTGGTAATGGTCTGAAACCCTATTCCAGCATTGAATACGGGTGAGGAGTGTTATATAGTGCACCCCAGGGTGAAAAACTAGGTCGTACAAAACCTTTATCTGTTAACTCTTGCAACTGGTATTTCAATTCTTTCAATTCTGTAGGAGCCATTCTATATGGAGCTATCGATATCGGTGATTTTCCCGGTACTAATTCAATAGCAGATTCGACTTCTCTGATTGGTGGAAATCGAAGTAACTCTTTTGGAAACACATCTGGATATTCACAAACCACTGATAGTGATTCAATCTTCGATTCAGACATTTTGTATCCAGTACATATGCAAGATAAGCATTGCAACCTTTTCTCACATATTTTTGAGCTAACATCGACAATATCACAACAGTAAACTCACTCGACTCATCTAATTCAATTCGAAGAGTTTTATTATTCTGACATTTCAATTCAATAGTCTTTCATCTACAATTTACAACAGCATTATGAAGAGTCAACCAATCCATACCCAAAATCACATCGAATTCATCAAATGGTAAAATCATCAAATTTTCCAGAAAACAGTAACCCCGAGTCATCAAAGGACAATTCTTGCAAACTTTATCAACTAGGACATACTTACCTAAGGGGTTTGATACTATAATAACAAATTCAGTAGACTCAACAAGAAAACTCTTACTAGACACTAAATTCATACAGACATATGAATGAGTCGATCCAGAATCAATTAAGGCAATTACATCAGTGTCATAGAGAGAAAATGTACCGGTGATAACATCTGGTGACGATGCATCTTCGCGAGCGCGAATAACGTAAGATCTGGTTGGTGCTCTAGCCTTGGATCTCACAACAGAATCCTTTGTCACTCATTTGCTACTAGTCACATTTCTCGTATTTCTAGGTGATCTCCCTCTAGCAGTTGTATTACTCGATCTTGCATTATAATACTTGTCTTTCTCGGGTAGCTCAGGACAATCCTGAATAAAATGATCTTGTGATCCACATCTGAAACAACGTTTATTATTCATCCAGCAGTCTCCAAAATGCCATCTTCCACACTGTTGACACTTGGGAACACTACCAACACTCGATACTGAAGTGGCTTGAGCTTTAAGACTCGTATATTGCTTTGCATGATCTCTATTAGAATACCCCACTGAAGTATTCGAATGACTATACGAATCTCGTGATTTCTTCGACAAAGAGTGATATGGTTTATTCATTGGCCTCTTTCTCAAATCTCTAGCCTTAAAATTGGCTTTTCTCTTTTCTTTACCAAGTTCTTCGACTTTGCAAGCTCTATCAACTAACACAAAAAATTCCTTTAATTTTAGAATCCCAACTAACAGTCTGATGTCTTCGTTTAACCCGTCTTCAAATTGTTTACACATAATTTCCTTAGTGGAAACGCATTCTCAAGCATACTTGCTGAGTCTCACAAATTCTCTCTCGCGTTCGATTATAGACATACGACCCTGTTTCAATTCCATAAATTGTTTACGGTTTTGGTCAACAAACCACTAACTGATGTATTTATTTCTGAACTCGGTTTGAAAGAATTCTCACGTGACTTTTTCTCTCAGTACCAAAGATATCAAAGTATTCCACCACTGATATAAAATGTCTCTCAATAGTGATACGGCGTATTTTACACATTCAGTTGGCGTGCAAGATAGTTCATCAAATACTCAAATTGTATTCTCAAGCCAAAACTCAGCTCTCTCAAGATCGTTATCAATGGTAGCTCTAAACTCTTCAGCCCCATACTTTCAGATTTTATCCACAGGCGACTTACTCAAACGTAAGGGTTCCACACCTTAAGGAGCTACGAGAATCGATTGGGGAATAGGTGGGCGTGGAGGTTGCTGAGCAGTAATATTTTTTCAGACGAACTCAGTGAACCACTTGTTCGTCATTTGGAAGAAGGCCTCTTTGGCCTCTCCTTTCTGACTACCTAATACAGGTCTCAACTCAGATTGCGCTACTTCATGAACGGAGGCTGGCGCATTACTCTCAACATCATCAACCACAGCTCGATTGGGATCCATTACTATATGAAAACACGATTTAAACTATCAGGAGATATTACACTATCACAGGTTGTATATGGCATGTATAGTGTAACAGCCCGTTTTTGGGTCAAATCAAAACAGTGGTTTCGGGACCACAAATATGAAGTAGAAATATTTATTTTATCAAGTATTTCAGTTCTACATCACGATAGAATCATTGTGGAAACATTTCATTAAGAAATTTTATCGATTGAGTGCCCAATTTGACTAGAAGGATTAAATTGCAATAGGTGCAAAACTTGAATCCTATAAGTTAAAGGTATCTAATTGTTATGAACTTTTAATTAGAGGTCCTTAAATGGAAATTAGATCATTATACATTAGGATGGACAAAAATGGACATGGTTAGGTGAAATTTCAAAGTTATGCATTAAGGGTATTTTAGTAATTTGGCTAATAAGGACAAAATTAACTAAATATAATATGTCTATCTTCTCAATTTCATTCCTCCATAGTCAAAATTCACAAGGAAGACCTAGCTAGGTTTTGGCCAAGCTTTCAAGCTCGATTGTAACTTCGTTCTTGTCCCGTTTTCAATGATTTTTATATTTTTGAGATCATTGTAACTTGATTTAGCTATTTAAAGGACTAATTTGAAAGAAAGTTAAAGTCTAAATTTTTACCCATGTTGAATATGTTTGTATTTTGATGTTTGATGGTAGAAAATGCATGTTTGTTGTTAGTTAAACAACGTTTGTTAAGTGATTTTTGATAAAAACGTTAAATAGGGACTTATTTGTGAAAGTCTATAAAATATGTAGAAAAGTATAAATAAATGAAAAATGTGGTTGCTATCAGTACAAATAATATTTGGTTAGGCTTGGATTGTGATGAAATTGAAATAAATTCATTTTATGAGCCTAGGGACTAAATTGTAAAATGTTGAAAAGTTAGGGGCAAAAATGTAAATTTTTCCATAATGTGTTTTTGGACTGAATTGAAAAATGTTATGATTAAATAAGTTAAATGTAGTAGTATATATCAACAAAAATGAAGTCCGAGTCTAGATCGGGGAAAAAATAGAGTAATTGACGAATAGATCCTTTTGGTTGTTTTTGGAACCGAGGTAAGTTCGTATATTAATAAGATTTGTTAAAATTGTATTTTAAATGCTTTAATTTATGCATGAATTGTGTAATTCACTTTACGGACACATTTGGAGACTTTCTGGCAAGCGAGAAATCCCAATCGAACCTTAGGAATTGATTAAGATAAGTGACATGTCACTAGGGTTTTATGTTATGTGATTCGAGTGCTTGTCCTGTATGTCCTATCAGTGGCTGAGTATACCGGCATATGTTGTGGTTACTTGACATCTTGTGTGAGCAGCACCGGGTAGTTAGGTCTTGATTGACAGCTTGTGTGAGCAGGCCCATTGATGGCTCGATAGCGAGCATATATGTGTTATGAGATAGAGGTAGCAATGTATATATATGTGACACCTTGTGTGTAGGATTTCTCGAGTATCTGACATTATTATTCCAAGTGTTTCATTGGGTATGTCAAAGATGAGAATATGTAGGAAACCATTAGGAGTTGGTACAAGTATGTGCTTAAAACTTATGATTATTAAATTCGTGAAATGATGAATTCAAGTTAAGTTTGTGATGGAACAAATTATGTTTATGAGGTTATGGTAAATTACACCACCTTGTATTATATTGCTTGAATGTTAAATGTATGGTAAGATTTGCTTATTTCTTTTATACGAGCTTACTAAGCTATATAGCTTACTCCGTTTTACTTTCCATGTTTTATAGTGTCATCGAGCTAGCTCAGATTGGAAATCTTATCAAATTGTCATTTTGGGTATCGATGATATTAACATTTTGAGTATATGACATGAATAGGGACTTGGTCATTTTGTTATATGTGTCATCATGATTTTAGCCAAATGTATTGGCTTGTAATTTTCAAAGGCATGATTTGGTATTTGGCCATATAAGTTGGCTCATTTTGATTAAATTGGTCGTAAGCTTAAGTATATTCGTACATGTGCAAATATCTCCTTTATGATGTGGTTTATAAATGATTAATGAATAGTTGAACGTGACTTAATGGTTTTGTTGTTGAATGGTTGAGATCAGCTCATTGGTATGCTAGGAAATCTAAGAAGAATTATGCATGACAAAAGTATTTGTGTTGGTACTTGTGAAGGTGAATTTCGTATGATTTGATAATGTTGTAAATATGTTATGTGTGATATTGAAATGATATGTTCTAACCTTGATTATGGATGTTTTGATTGCCTAAGTATACAATGATTTATGCCATTGAACTTGTGTGACTGTAGGTGTAAATGAGGGTGACAAATGGCTTGGTAAATAGCCTTTATTTTGTCCACACAGGTTGACACACGGGTATGTGTCTAGACCATGTGTGACACACGGTCTGCCCCATGGGCATGTGTTTTGGCCGTGTGTCCTTGTACCATAATTTTGAGAAACAGAATGCTCAGAATTGAGCACACGATAAGAGACATGGGCGTGTGTCTCAGCCGTGTGAGGGTCACGGCCTTAAGCACGGCCGTGTGTCTCGACCGTATGAAGTCTGAACTTATTTTATGAAAATTAAATTAACCACATGACCTAGCACACGGGCGTGTGACTTGGCCGTGTGACTTCAAATTGTTCATGCTTTACAAAATAGAGAGTTACACGGGTTAGGGACACGGGCGTGTGTGACGCACAGCCTACCCATACGGGCGTGTCGCAAACCACACGGGCGTGTGACCCCTGTTCATAGAAAAAAAATTTTAAGTTTTGTAAAAATTTTCCAAGTTCTCGATTCAGTCCCGAACCACTTCCAAATCATGTTTTGGGCCTTGTAGGCTCGTATTAGGGACCTTTATGATTGAGTGCAAATGGTTTTGATTTGGATGCAAATTTTTGACTCAATTTGTATGTTTTCTTGCTTTGTAAGTTCGGTAATGCGTCGTATCCTATTCTGGCATTGAATACGAATAATGGGTGTTACATTTAGTGGTATCAGAGCTACGGTTTAGTCGATTCTCTTACTAACGTAGCATGTGTGAGATTCTAGCTATACGTGCCATATATAATTGATGATAGTGTGACAACTCCTGACAATTTGAAAGTAATGCGCAGGCTCCCGCCCAAGGGATAACGCCATCTGAAAGTAGACCAGTAACAGTTAGTCAGGGAAGAGAGGCTAGAGAAGCCTTCTTCCAAAGGATGAATGAGTGGATTGCCGAGTTTGTTCGAACAAATTCGACTGCCCAACATCCTCTACCCCCACCTAACCCTCAACTGGTTTTTGTAGCTCCCCAAGGTGTGGAATTGTTAAGACTGAACAAGCCTCTAGTTGATAAGATTCAGAAACAAAGGGCTGAAGAATTTAGAACCAATGTTGACGATGATCCCGAGAGAGCAGAGTTTTGGCTTGAAAACTCTATCAGGGCATTTGATGAGCTGTCTTGCACACCGGATGAGTGCTTGAAATGTTCTATATCACTTCTGAGGGACTCGGCATATCATTGGTGGAAGACTCTTGTATCCGTGGTACCGAGAGAAAGAGTTACCTGGGAATTCTTTCAAGATGAGTTTAGAAAGAAATATATCAGTCAACGGTTCATTGATCAGAAACGCAAAGAGTTTTTAGAGCTGAAACAGGGCCATATGTCTGTGACTGGATACGATCAAGAGTTTGTTAGGCTCAATAAGTATGCTCGAGAATGTGTTTCCACCATGGCCATCATGTGCAAGAGATTCGAAGATGGGTTGAATGAGGATATCAGACTATTAGTTGGGATTTTAAAGTTGAAAGAATTTGTTGTGCTAGTCGGTCGACCTTGTAAAGCCAAAGAGTTGAGCAAAGAAAAGAGAAAAGCTTAGCTTGAAACTAGAGAACTGAGAAAAAGACCGCTGAATAAGTCATTTCAATCTTCGTCAAAAAAATTGAGGGATTTGTATACTCGTTCGAATGTTTCAGCTGGATATCCCAACAGAGATCGTAGGAAGCAATATTCGGGTTCTAGGGCCCAAACTACATCAATAGTAAGCGTTGGTAATGCTAGGTCTAATAGACCCGAATGTCAACACTGTGGTAGATGACATCTCAGTGAATACATAATGAATAACCAAGCCTGCTTTAAATGTGGCTCCCCAGATCACTTCATTTGAGATTGTCCTGAAATGGTTGAGAAAGATAATTTTCAGAATGCAAGACCGGGCAACACTACCACTAGAGGAGGCCACCGAGAAATACTGGAAATGGGAACAGTAGTAGAGGGGCAACAAAAGATTTAATTGCGAGATCAGAGGTCAGAGCACCTGCTAGGACCTATGCTATTCGCGCTCGCGAAGATGCATCATCCCTTGATGTTATCACTGGTACATTTTATCTCTATGTTACTAATGTAGTTGCACTGATTGATCCTGGATCGACTCATTTTTATATTTGCATTAATTTGGTACCTAGTAAGAATTTCCCGGTTGAGTCTACCGAATATGTGATTAAAGTATCGAACCCCTTAGGAAAATATGTTTTACTTGGTTAAGTTTGCAAGAATTTCCTTTTAGTGATTCGGGGTCACTATTTTTTAGTTGACTTAATGCTTTTACTGTTTGATGAGTTTGATGTAATTCTTGGAATGGATTGGTTGACTCTACATAATGTCATAGTGAATTGTAGATGAAAGATTACTGAATTGAAATGTCAAAATAATGAAATTTTTTGAATTGAACCAGATGAGTTGGGTGAGTTGCCTATTGTGATTTCATCGATGTCAGCTCTAACGTACATAAGAAAAGGTTGTCAAGCTTATCTTGCGTATGTACTGAATAAGAAAATGTCTAAATTAAAGATCGAATCTGTGCTAGTAGTTTGTGAATACCCAGATGTGTTTCTAGAAGAGTTGCCTAGATTACCACCAATCAGAGAGGTTGAATTTACTATTGATTTAGTACCGGGAACTTCACTTATATCAATAGCTCCATATAGAATGGCTCTGATCGAATTGAAAGAATTGAAATCTCAGTTGCAAGAGTTGATAGATAGGGGTTTTGTGAGGCCGATTTTTTTGCCCTGGGCTGTACCTGTGTTATTCATCAAGAAGAAAGATGGATCCATGAGACATTATATTGATTATCATTAGCTTAACAAGGTTACGATAAAGAACAAGTATCCTTTACCGAGAATTGATGATTTGTTCGATCAGTTGAAAGGGGTGACAGTGTTATCGAAGATAAACTTGATCAAGCTATTATCAGTTGAGAGTTAAAGAGTCGGATGTGCCGAAGACCGCGTTTAGAACAAGGTATGGGCGTTATGAATTTTTGTTATGCCTTTTGGATTAACCAATGCTCTTGTAGTTTTTATGGACTTGATGAATCAAATTTTTTGACCATATTTAGATAAGTTTGTGGTTGTATTTATTAATGACATCCTGATTTATTCCCGAGATGAGTCTGAGCATGCTGAACATTTAATAATTGTATTACAGACTTCGAGAGATAAGAAATTGTTTCCTAAATTCAGCAAAAGTGAGTTTTGGCTCTGAGAAGTTGGATTTTTGGGACACATTGTTTCAGTAGAAGGTATACGGGTTGATCCGAGTAAGATTTCGGCAATTTTTAATTGGAAACCATCGAGAAATGTATCTGAAGTTAGAAGTTTTTTGGTTTTGGTTGGTTGTTATTGACATTTTGTTAAGGGATTTTCGATGATTGCTAGACCTATGACCAGATTATTACAAAAACATGTGAAATTCAAGTGGCCTGAGAAATGTCAATAGATTTTTGAGTAGTTGAAAGTGTTGTTGACTGAGGCACCGGTGTTAGTGCAACCTGAGTCGAGAAAAGAGTTTGTGATTTTCAGGGATGCGTCATTGAACAGTCTTGGTTGTCTGTTGATGCAAGAGGGTAAAGTGGTAGCTTATGCCTCGAGATAGTTGAAACCGCACGAAAAGAATTATCCGACACACAAATTGGAATTGGCTGCTATTGTATTCGCTCTAAAAATTTGGAGATACCACTTATTTGGTGAGAAGTGTCACATCTTTACAGATCACAAGAGCTTAAAGTATTTGATGACTCAGAAAGATTTGAATTTGTGACAACAAAGATGGCTCGAGCTATTGAAAGATTATGAATTAGTGATCGACTATCACCCAGGGAAAGCAAACATAGTCCCAGACACTTTAAATAGAAAGACTTTATTTGCTTTGAGGGCAATGAATATGTAGTTAACCTTATCCGATGATGGATCAATTTTGGCCGAGTTGAAAGATAGACCGATATTTCTTCAGCAAGTTTGCGAAGCTCAGAAAGATGATAATGAGTTGCAAGCTAAAAGAGTTCAGTGCCAATGGCATAGTGATTCAGAATATCCGATTGGATCGGGTGATTGTTTGAAGTTCTGAGGTACGATTTGTGTACCGAGAAATACTGAACTAATTCAGAAAATTCTTCATGAAGCACATAATAATTGTCTATCTTTTCATCCTAAAAGTATCAAGATGTATAATAATTTGAAAAGATTGTATTGGTGGTCAGGCATGAAACGAGACATTTCAGAGTTTGTAACGAGATGTTTGATTTGTCAACAAGTGAAAGCTGAACATCAGGTACCTTTAGGTTTATTTCAACCTATGACTATACTCGAGTGGAAATGGGATAAAGTTACAATGGATTTTGTATCGAGGTTACCTCTAATCCCGAAGAAGAAAGATGTTGTTTGGGTCATTGTTGATAGATTGACGATATCAGCTCATTTCATTCTGGTACGTACCGATTATTCACTTGATAAACTAGCTGAATTGTACATTGTTGAGATTGTTAGATTGCACGGGGTGCCTACTTCTATTATTTTGGATAGAGATCCGAGATTTACATCATGATTTTGGAAGAAATTGCAAGAAGCACTGGGTACTAAGTTGAATTTTAGTACCGCATTCCATCCACAAACTGACGGTCAATCTGAGAGAGTGATTCAACTTCTCAAGGATATGCTTCGCTGTTGTGTTTTAGAGTTCAAAGGTAGTTGGGGGAAATATCTACCATTGGTCGAATTTGCTTATAACATTAGTTTTCAATTGAGTATAAAGATGGCACCGTATGAAGCATTGTATGGTCGCAAGTGTCAAACTCCGTTGTGCTGGACCGAGCTTAGTGAGAAACAGATTCATGGGGTTGATTTGGTCAGAGAAATCGAAGAAAAAGTGAAAGTAATTTGTGATTTGAAATCATACTCGGATTTGAAATAGAAGGATATCAAATTTCAAGTTGGTTATAAGGTATTTCTGAAAGTGTCTCCGTGGATGAAAATTCTTAAATTTGGTCACAAAGGCAAGTTAAGTCTACGTTTCATTAGGCCGTATAAAATTATTGAAAGAATAGGGCCAATGGCATATCGACTAGCTTTGCCGTCGGAATTAGAAAGGATCCACAATGTATTTCATGTGTCGATGTTGCAACGGTATCGATCAGATCCATCACATTAATCCCACCGTCAGAGATTGAGATTCGACCTGATATAACATATGGTGAAGAACCGATCAAAGTGTTAGCTCGAGAGGTTAAACAATTGAGAAATAAAAGTGTAGCTCTAGAGAAAGTTTTGTTGCAATGACACGGGGTCGAAGAGGCTACATGGGAACCTGAGGAAGCTATTATAAAATAGTACCCAAACCTTTTTTCTAGTAAAATTTTCGAGGACAAAAATCCCTAAGGGGGGAGAGTTGTAACAGCCCGTTTTTGGGTCAAATTGGAATAGTAGTTTTGGGACCACAAATCCAAAGTAGAAATATTTATTTTATTTTTTCTTTAAGGACTACACCATTATACCTTGGGATGGACAAAAATGGACATGGTTAGGTGAAATTTCAAAGTTATGCATTAAGGGTATTTCAGTAATTTGGCTAATAAGGACAAAATTAACTCAATAAAAGATGTCAATCTTCTCAATTTCATTCCACCATAGTCAAAACTCACAAGGAAGACATAGCTAGGTTTTGGCCAAGCTTTCAAGCTCGATTGTAACTCCGTTCTTGTCCCGTTTTCAATGATTTTTATATTTTTGAGATCATTGTAACTTGATTTAGCTATTTCAAGGACTAATTTGAAAGAAAGTTAAAGTCTAAAATTTTACCCATGTTGAATATGTTTGTATTTTGATGTTTGATGGTAGAAAATGCATGTTTGTTGCTAGTTAAACAACGTTTGTTAAGTAATTTTTGATAAAAACGTTAAATAGGGACTTATTTGTAAAAGTCTATAAAATGTGTAGAAAAGTGTGAATAAATGAAAAATATGGGCTGTTATGAGTACAAATAATATTTGGCTAGGCTTGGATTGTGATGAAATTGAAATAAATTCATTTTACGAGCCTAGGGACTAAATTATAAAATGTTGAAAAGTTAGGGGCAAAAATGTAAATTTTTCCATAATGTGTTTTTGGACTGAATTGAATAATGTTATGATTAAATAAGTTAAATGTAGTATTATATATCAAGAAAAATGAAGTCTGAGTCTAGATCGGGGAAAAAATAGAGTAATTGACGAATAGATCCCTTTGGCCATTTTTGGAACCGAGGTAAGTTCGTATGTTAATAAGCTTTGTTAAAATTGTATTTTAAATTCTTTAATTTATGCATGAATTTTGTAATCAACTTTACGGACACATTTGGTGACGTTCTGGAAAGCAAGAAATCTCAATCGAACCTTAGGAACAAATTAGGATACAAGTGACGTGTCACTAGGGTTTTATGTTATGTGATTCAGGTGTTGGTCCTGTACATCCTACCGGTGGCTAAGTATACTTGCATATGTTTTGGTTACTTGAAAGCTTGTGTGAGCAACACCGCATAGCTACGTCTTGACTAACAGCTTGTGTGAGTAGGCCCGTTGATGGCTCGAGAGCGAGCATATATGTGTTATGAGATAGAGGTAGCAATGGCTACATATGTGACACCTTGTGTAAAAGATTTCCTGAGTATCCAACATTATTATTCTGAGTGGTTCGTTGGGTATGTCAAAGATGAGAATAAGTAGGAAACTATTACGAGTTGGTACAGGTATGTGCTTAAAACTTATGATTATTAAATTCGCGAAATAATGAATTCAAGGTAAGTTTGTGATGGAACGAATTATGGTTATGAGGTTATGGAAAATTACATCGCCTTGTATTATATTACTTAAATGTTAAATGTATGGTAAGATTTTCTTATTTCTTTCATACGAGCTTACTAAGCTATATAGCTTACTCCATTTTACTTTCTATGTTTTATAGTGTTACTAAGATAGCTTGTATTGGAGATCATCGGATATCGCATCACACTATCAAACTGCCATTTTCGGTTTCGATGATCTTAACATTTTGAGCATATGGCATGTATAGGGACTTGGTCATTTTGTTATATGTGTTATCATGATTTTAGCCAAATGTATTGGTTTGTAATTTTAAAAGGTTTGATTTGGTATTTGGCCATGTAAGTTGTCTCATTTTGATTAAATTGGTTGTAAACCTAAGTATATTCGTACATGTGCAAATATCTCCTTTATGATGTGGTCTATAAATGATTGATGAATGGTTGAATGTGACTTAATGGTTTTGTTGTTGAATGGTTGAGATTGGCTCATTGGTATGCTAGGAAAACTAAGAAGAATTATGCATGATAAAAGTATTTGTGTTAGTACTTGTGGAGGTGAATTTTGTATGATTTGGCTCGGTAGAATATGATGTTGTAAGTATGTTATGTGTGATAATGAAATGACATTTTCTAAACTTGATTATGGATGTTTTGATTGCCTAAGTATACCATGATTTATGCCATTGAACTTGTGTGATTGTATGTGTAAATGAGGGTGACAAATGGCTTGGTAAATAGCCTTTATTTTGTCCACTCGAATGTGTGTCTAGACCGCGTGTGACACGCGGTCTGCCCCATGGGCATATGTTTTGGCCGTGTGTCCTCTGCACCTTAATTTTGAGAAATAGAATGATCAAAATTGAGCACACGGGAAGAGACATTGGCGTGTGTCTCAGCCGTGTGAGGGACACGACCTTAAGCACGGGCGCGTGTCTCGACCATGTGAAGTCTGCACCTATTTTATGAAATTTAAATTAACCACATGGCCTAGCACACGAGCGTGTGACTTGGCCATTTGACTTCAATTTGTTCATGCTTTACAAAATAGAGAGTTACACGGGTTAGGGACACGGGCGAGTGTGACTGCACGACCTGCTCACACGGGCATGTCCCACACCACACAGATGTGTGGCCCAAGTTCTCGGTTTAGTCTCGAACCACTTCCAAAGCATATTGGGCCTTGTAGGCTCGTATTAGGGACCTTTATGATTGAATACAAATGGTTTTGATTTAGATGCAAATTTATGACTCTATTTGTATGTCTGGAATGCCTCGTATCCTATTCTGGCATTGAATACGGATAAGGGGTGTTACATATTGCTAGACTCTCACATACACTACATTAGTCCTAGAATCGACTAAATCATAGCGCTGATACCAATAAATATAACAGCTTTAACCCGTATCTGTCACCGAAATAGGGTTACAAAGCATTACTGAACTTATTTCACAAACAAATACACATTTCTCATTCAATTATCAATTTCAAATACAAGTCATTCATAAACAATCACATTGTCCTTAATACGAGCCTACGAGGCCCAAATCATGCACTAGAAGCGGTTCGGGACTAAACTGATAACTCAAGAAATATTTGGTACTCATAGAAAATTTTACAAAATACAGGGGACACACACACGTGTGGCCCGACCGTGTGAGAAGACACGCCCATGTCACAGGCTGTGTGGACATTCGAAATGGGATCACATGGTCGTATCCTAGCCTGTGTCTGACCCCTTGTAACTCTCTACCTTAGGTTACATGGCCAACACACACGCCCGTGTGACTAGCCCGTGCACCCTTTCAAATCGCCTTACACGTCCGTGTGCCAAGCCGTGTGTTAGCCATGCCAAATCTGTAGGGTATATTGGCTTGTGCCACACAGCTAAGTCAGACGCCCGTGTGCTGGGCCTTATGGAGCATACTAACTTGATTTCTAATTAAACACTAGGGGACACATGGCTGAGACACATGCCCGTGTCACCTGACCGTGTGTCACACACGGTTGAGACACACACTCGTGCCTCTGCCCGTGTGGACAAAAATAGGCTATTTACCAAGCCATCTTTCTCACCCAAATTTTGCATTCACCTATACAATCCAAATGGCACATAACATGGCATAAATAGGCATTCCAACCAATCTAAATCAAGTCTAACTCATGCTATTTCCATACCAAGAACTATAATGCTCATAACATCATAACTTGCCTATAAAAACATGCCAATTTCACCGTCACAATTTTACCTAAATGATTAACTTCATACATACATTATCTTGCCTAAAACCACAAGCATATCAACTTCAAATTTCAATCATTTGGCATCCATCATGCCAATTCACAACAATCATATAAATGGAAATTATACACAACATATCAAAAGGCCTTTCTCACATATATACATATGTCACCAAATATGCCAAAATAAGCCAAATCACATGGCTATACACATAACAAACCATTCATCATTTACGAGCCAACTCAAATGGCTAAATCCATTACTAACATATACCAAAATGACCATAACTCCTATACATGCCATATAACCAAAAACACAAGTTCCAAAGTACCAAAATGATAGTTTGATAGTTTGATGAGATCTCTGACGACTCCTAAATCCGAGCTAGCTTCGATAAACACTATAAAACACGGAAAATTAAACAAAGTAAGTTATAAAGCTTAGTAAGCTCGTATAGTTAATAAATAAAGCTCACCATTCATTCACCAAATCAAGTAGTATGAACTTAATAAACTAAAAAATCATTAAATCATAAGGTTATCATATATTCAATCACATAAATAATCGTGAACTCACAAGTTTCATATGTTTAATGCTCATATAGTGTAACATCTCGATTTTGGGCCTAGTCAGAACAATGGTTTTGGGACCACAAATCTGAGGCCATAAAATTTATTTTAATATTATTTTGAGGTCTACAATATGATAATATGATTGTGTAAAAGTTTTATTAAGAAATTTTACCGTTTGAATGCTTAATTTGTGAAAAAGGACTAAATCGCGCAAAGTGCAAAAGTTGTGTTCCATTAGCTAAAGGTGTTAAATAGCTATATAACTTAAAATTTGAGGTATTTAATGAGTAATTAGGCCATTATATATGCGTATAGCTTCACATGAAGTGTAATAAATGAAAAGTCAAAAAAGGGCATGGGTTGGTATTTGATGACACATACAAAAACTAATAAAATAAAAACAAATGGCCATCTTCTTCTTCCTCCATTCTCAACCAAAAATTTGAAGGAGAAAACCCCATGGAAGGTTGAAATTTTTAGCAAAATAAAACATCTACATGTATGTCATTTTGGTGTTAGTTTTTGATGTTTTTGAGATCATTGAAGCATGATACAGTTATTTCTACCATTATTTTGAGCTAGTGTTTATGTTAAAAAATTTACCCATGTGTGTCATGCATGTATTCTGATGATTAATGAAGAAATATGGAAGTTTGGTGTTAGACGAACATCTTCTTCTAAATGAATTTTTCATGAAAACACCTAAAAGGCCTTGTTTGTAAAACATATAAAAATAGGTGTTAAAAATGTGATTTGATGAAAAATGTGGGTTGTTATAAGAGGGAATATGAATCAACTATGCTTGGGTAACAAAGAAATTGGCCGCATTTCATTTTACAAGTCTAGGGGCTAAATTGTAATTATGTGAAAGTTTAGGGGAAAAACTATAATTTTGTCAAAATATGATTTATGGGATGTTTTGAATAATGTGGGGACTAAATAAGTGAAATTTTCTATTATAGATCAAGAAAAATGTAGTTCGGGCCTAGATCGGGGAAAGAGCAAGATCTTGGACTAAATTAATAAATTGTCCATATTTTTAGGACGAAGTAAGTTTGTGTGTGATTGATACAACATTTATTATGCATTTAGCATTTAATGTTATATGAATTGTATAACTGTCTCGTGAATATTATTGATGTTGTTCAATAAAGATTTGATGTGATAAAAGTCGGTTGAACATTAGGAATACTTAGGGTACAAATATTATGGCATTAGGTTGATGAGATCCCGTATAAGACCATATTTGGGATATGGCATCGGCATCAGTATGAGTCATCATGTAAGACCATATTTGGGATAAGGCATTGATATGACATTTCGTGTAAGACCATGTTTAGGACATGGCATCGAAATGAGAATTCGTATAAGACCATATCTGGGATATGGCATCGACGTGAGATCCCATGTAAGACCACGTCTAGGGCATGGCGTTGGCATCTTATTACTTGTATGATAATCCTGAGTATCCTTATTATTCCAAATGGTTCAACGGGGTATGCTATGAGGCCGAGTTCTTGAGATTTAGTAGGTATGCTCATAGGTTAATGGCTACTGACTACAAAAAGAGTTTCATTTTGAGGAGGATCTAAGGTATGACCTTAGGGTTTTGATTGTTCCCTAGAGAGAGCGGGTTTTTGCAGCCTTGGTGGACAAGCTAAAGATTGAAGAAGAGGTTAAGTTCTCTAAGCGTGAGAAAAGGGAGAATGAGAATAATTTAAATAAGAAAAATAGGGATGTGAGTCCTTATAGGTCTTCTCAATGGCAGGCGAAATGGGCCAAGTATGAGAGACCTTCATAGGCAGAGTCAGCTGCCAGAGGTGAACCTGCTGTCAGAGTTGAGCAGGCACTAATATGTAGGTATTTTAATAAGTGCCATCTGGGCGAATGTTGGAGGAATACTATGGCTTGTTTTAGATGTGGGTCTATTGGGCACAAGATTAGTAAGGGTCATCTTATGGTTGAGCTAGAGCACGCTCTGGTTTAGGGTCAAATTCCACCTTTGAAGGTTAGTTAGCAACCTACTAGAGGTCATGGTCAGATGAGAAACGGTAACAATAGTGGTTGTGGTCAGAGAGCATCGGCCCAAGGTGCGGGTTAGACTGAGGTTAGGTAGCCAGCCTTAGTTTATGCAGCGAGGCGCCATAAGGATAGAGATGTAGATTATTTGGTTGTCGATACGTTCACTATACACTATTTATCTTATTTTGCATTGATTGATTGTGGATCTACACTCTTATGTATCTAGTAGTATAGCGAGTAATTTTGGGATTTTGGCTGAGGACACTAGCTGTGAACTTTTTGTTATTAGTCCTT
Source organism: Gossypium hirsutum (assembly GCF_007990345.1). NCBI lineage: Eukaryota > Viridiplantae > Streptophyta > Magnoliopsida > Malvales > Malvaceae > Gossypium > Gossypium hirsutum. The sequence goes on from NC_053425.1 coordinate 26,133,226, forward strand.
TGGGTCAATCTCTTAGAGTTAGTAAGTATATAGGAAGTTTCCACTTGAGGTTCACAGGTTTGTGTTACCTGTTAATTTGATGGAGTTGTTGTTTGGGGAGTTCGATATGATTTTGGGTATGGACTGGTTGGTGGAGTATCGGGTTAGATTGGATTATGAGTCTAAAAGATTGACCTTTAAGGTTGAAGATGATGTAGAGGTTGTGATGGTTAGTGAGCATCGAGTTTATCTCTCACATGTAATCTCTGCTCTGTGGCCTAAAAAGCTAATCCATAAGGGTTGTGATGCATATTTGGCATATGTGTATGACACGAGTAGAGTGGGTTCAACTGTGCAAGATATTTGTACTATTAAGGATTTTTTGAACGTTTTTCTTGAAGAGTTGTCGGGAGAACCTCCTGATAGGGAGGTTAAGTTTGAAATTGAGTTATTGAAGGGTACGACTCCGGTGTCCATCACCCTATACTGAATGGCACCTAAGGAATTGAAGGAACTTAAGCTACAACTTTAAGAACTTTTGGACAGAGGGTTTATTCGGCCTAGTGTGTCTCCGTGGGGAGCACCGATTTTCTTTGTTAAGAAAAAGGATGGATCTATAAGGATGTGTGTGGATTATCATCGGTTGAAAAAATTGACGATAAAGAATAAATACCCACTTCCGAGGATTGATGACCTATTTGATCAGTTCCATGGGGCCTCAGTGTTTTCAAAAATTGATTTTCAGTCTGGGTGTTGAAAGTTAAGGAAGTCAATTTGCACAAGACCGCCTTTAGGACTCGTTATGGACATTATGAGTTCCTTTTCAAGCCTTTTGGATTGACTAATGCTCTAGCGGTGTTCATGGACATCATGAACTGGGTTTTTCAACAATATATTGATTAGTTCATCGTAATGTTTATCAACGACATTTTGGTATATTCGAAGATTGAGGATGAGCACGGTAAGCATCTTCAAACAATTTTTTAGATTCTTCGTGAAAATCGTGAAAAGGAACTGTATGCTAAGTTAAGTAAATGTGAGTTCTAGTTGGGCGGGGTTATGTTTTTGGGGCATGTGGTTTCTGCTAAGGGTATCTGAATGGATCCTAAGAAGATAGAGTCTATTCTGATTTGAAGTAGCCCAAAAATGTTACTGAGCTTCGGAGTTTCCTGGGTTTGGCGGGATATTATCGAAGGTTTGTTGAGGGGTTTTATTTGATAACAGCTCCTTTAACCAAGTTGCTACATAAGAATGTTCCATTTGTTTGGGCTTTTAAGCAGCAGTCGAGCTTTGAAAAGCTTAAATCAATTTTGACTCAGGCACTTATTTTGATTCAACTTGAGCCAGGAAAAGAGTTTGTTGTTTGCAGTGATGCTTCGCATACTGGTTTGGGTTGTGTAATGATGCAAAAAGGTAAAGTGGTTACTTATGTGTCTACACAACTTAAGTAACACGAGGGTAATTATCTGGCTCATGACCTCAAGCTTGCTACGGCTGTTTTTGCACTTAAGATTTGGATGCACTATTTGTATGGTGAAAGATGCATTATCTACACTAATCATCAAATTCTTAAGTATTTTCTTACACAGATGAAGTTGAATCTTAGGCAGCGTCATTGGATTGAGTTGCATAAGGATTATGATTGTTCGATTGAGTGTCATCTTGGTAAGGTCAATATGGTTGCTGATGCTTTTAGTCAAAGATCTATGATTGATTTGAAAGTGATGTTTGCTCGCCTAAGTTTGTTCGATGATGGCAGAATTCTAGCTGAATTACAGGTTAAGCCATCTTGGTTTTAGATGAGTCTCTAGTTAGTCGAGTTCAGCAGATGGATGAAGGTAAGACTTTATATTTTGGATATAATGATGATGGGATTTTATGTTTCCAAGGTTGTATTTGTGTGCCTAAAGATGTGGATTTGAGACATTCTATTCTATGGGAAGCGCATAGTATCTCTTATGCTATGCATCTTGAAGGTAATAAGATGTACCGCGATCTTTTTGATTTGTATTGGTGGCTTGGGTTAAGACGTGCAGTAATCAATTTTGTGTCCCACTACTTGACGTGCTAGCAAGTTAAGGCTGAGCACCAACTTCCTTTCGGTTTGCTTCATCCATTACAGAAATGGGAACGAGTAACTATGAATTTTATTAGTGGGTTTCCTTTGATCCCCATTAAGAAGGATTCGATTTAGGTTATTGTGGATCGGTTAACTAAGTCTGACCCCTTCATTTCATTTAGGACCGACTACTCATTGCAGAAGTTGGAAAAACTTTATGTTTTTGAGACTGTTAAACTCTATGGGGTTCCTATATTTATCATTTTAGATTGGGATCATTTTTTTGTTCACATTTTTGGCAGAAGTTACATGAGACTTTGGGTACACGACTAGATTTTAGCACAGCTTTTCATCCTCAGGCTGATGGTCAGTCGGAGAGGGTAATACTAATTTTGAAGGATATACTTCAGAGTTGAGTAATTGATTTCCAAGGTAGTTGGGAGGAATTTTTTCCGCTGGCTGAATTTGCTTATAATAATAGCTTTCAGTTTAGCATTCAGATGGCGCATTATGAGGCTTTATATGGTAGGAAATTTCGCACTTCACTTTGTTGGACTGAGTTGGGAGAGAGAAAATTTTTGGGTCCTGAGTTGGTGGTTGAGACTGAGGACAAAGTTCATTTGATTTGAGATTGACTTAAAGCTACTTCTGATAGATAGAAGTCCTATGCGAAACTTAAGAAACGAGAGATTGAGTATGAAGTAGGGGACCATGTCTTTCTTAAGGTGTCCCCTTGGAAAAAAGTTCTCGGGTTTGGTCATAAGGGCAAGTTAAGTCCTCATTTTACTTGGCTATATCGAGTTCTAAGGCGAGTTGGGCCAGTTGTGTATCAGCTTAAGTTACCTCTGGAGTTGGAGTGTATTCATGATATCTTTAACGTGTCTATGTTAAGAGGATATTAGTCCGATCCTTCACATGTGGTTCTAGTAGAGGAGATTGAGTTAAGGCCAGATTTTTCCTTTGAGGAGGAGCCAATACAGATTTTGAATCATGAGGTTAATGTGCTGAACAGGAAGACCATTCCTTTAGCTAAGGTTCTATTGTAATGCGTGGTTTGTGCAAGTGTACGCAGTCGCTATCAAGTAATAAGTAAGTATAAGATTTATCATAATTAATATTTTGCACAGGGACTGTATATGTTAATCAATATTTTGCAAAATTAATATTAATAATTTGGTAAAAAACACAATAATTTTGAGTGTTGGAAAAAATAAGCGACTAGATGCAAAGTGATCCCTAATGCAAGTTAACCTAAATGCTAATGAAATGAATGTTTAAAATGGATGAGATGGATTTAGTAGTAGAATTCACAAGATTTTAACAATGATAACATGCATAGGCTAGAGTAAGTACATTATTTAACTGAGTTCATTTTCATCATGCTTATAATGTTCTGGAAAAATAATTTAAGGCAACTCGATCTTTCATGAGTTTGAAACTAAAATTAAGTCCTTTCGGAATCTTTTACTTAGAAAAATATGCATTCTACTGATCATATTCATCTAAGGGTTTCTTAGAATTCATGTGAAGTAATAGGAACAGGTTAGGTTTGAAACAATTTAATCACATAAACTTAAAAACTATGCAAGATAGTAGAGCTCTTTCGAGTTATTATGAGCCTTCAATTTAGTCGGGTTAGGATCTAAATTAAGCATGCACTTTTCAATTATTGCATCCAATAGTCGTCGTCTGGTTAGTATCGATTAACTAATTCTAATGTATTCAATCACGTATGAAATACATACTTGAGTTTAATTGAAAACATGAACGATTAAGGCACAGAACATCATAAACACAATTTAAATGAAATTTATTAAATTAATGCAATCATTCAAGCTAAAAAAAATTAAGCTATCATCAGTAATGAGAAAACAACATAGCATAATGAATAATTAAGGAAAAGCAAAGGGAAGAAAAAAAACTCCTTGATAGTGTGATCACTAATCGTGGAGGCTTCCTCCAATTCTCACAGCTGCTCCTCAACAAATTGCTCCTCAAGGTGGCCAGCTAAGAGAAAGTTTTCTCTCTAAGAATTACGTAGCTAATGGAGAGGGAAAATGAGGATGGCTATACGTGAAAGGAAGGAAATGTGATGAGAATGAGAAATGAAGAATGCATGTTAAGTGAAGGATGATTGTTGACGAGTGTAGAAGATAGTATTTATAGTGGATGGATGGCTACTATGTTTACTAAAAATAACTTAAAATCCCTTAGGTTTCTCACTCCCATGACCGACCATAATTTGTGGAGATAGGGGGTTATTTAGTTTCTTTATTCATGCACGAAATCATACTTGAATCAAGCAAGGTGGTGAATGGTATGTAACACCCTTCGCCCGTATCCCTCCCCGGAACAGGGTTCGAGGTGCTACCAGATTTAGACTTTTCATACACACGTATATTATCCTTTAATCGGGCTTACAAGGCCCAAAATATTCATGAGGCATTATTAAATATTTACCAATATCTTAGTCTTGTATCATTTACTTACTCAACTTTACAACCCTATACATGCCATAGACTCGAAACACTAAGATTTACTTACGCTGATAGCGTAGACTTGACAATGTGATAATATCTCTGACGGCCTCCAACCCGAGCTAACCTGGAAACCCTAGGGAATATGGGAAAGAAAAGGGGAGTAAGCTTTATGCTTAGTAAGTTCATAAGAAAACAATAAGCAACTCATTAACAAGTTTTATCAATGTTTACAACATAATCACAAATTCACTACAAGTTGTCTTCCTGAGCAATAGTCACTAAATTATTTATAACTGGAGCTAAAAAACTCCAAATCAATTTCCGTTAATTTTCCCTGAAAATAGACTCATATATCTTCCATCCAGAAAATTTTCAGAATTTTAGGTTTGGCCAATCAATACCAGATTTTTCTTAAAGTTTCCCCTGTTTCACTGTTTGACTAATCTGACCACTCTTCACTACGAATCAAATTTCTCATTGTACAGAATTCAAAATATGTTATATTTGATTTCATTTGAAACTATACTCATTAAGGAGTCTAAGCATATAAATTTTATCTTATAACCATTTTTGTACAAATTATAATGATTTTCTAAAACAGAACAGGGGACCCCGAAGTCATTTGACTCTATTCCACGCCACTTCAAATATCTCATTATCAGCAATTCTTTTGCTTACACGGTTTCTTTTATAAGAAACTAGACTCATTAAGCTTTAATTACATAATTTATTCAGCTTCTAACTCAACTCCAAAAATTTATGGTGATTTTCTAAAATCACGTTACTGCTGCTGTCCCAAGCAGATTTATTACAAATTTACTCTTTCACACATTCTTTACATTCACATTATTTAAACATGTATATCACCAATCAATTTCATCACATATCTATAATTTCACTCAAGCATAATCTCAATACAATACATCATGCTCAATGATTCGCACACAACCGTTCAAATTAGCAATTATAAGATGATTTCGCACATAGTCCACCCTTATCGATAATTTACGATGGTTTTGCCCTTACTCACATAAATGACATAGGCATTTTCACCTATGCTTCTCATTTCACATTCATGATTCAATTCCAATCGATCTAACATGCATAAGAATATATCACATACCTGGCCAACTTAATGCATTGAACAAATTCAATTGTCGATTTAACACAAGGTCTCATAGTCTTAGACTTTTATCAAATCACCGGCATTTAGCCTGCTAGGTTTTAAACCCGATAATATTATTCACTAGCTTAAAGCTTGCTAGGCTCAAAGCTCAAATATCACCATTATAAAGTCATCTCATAAACAATTCATATAATATAGCATGTATACCTGTTCACTTTGCTCTATTTAATCATTCAATCACAATTTATAATTTCCCTTTGAATCATTCGATATTTTGCACACTAAGTGTCATTCTCAATATCTCGCACACTAAGTGTCATTCTCAATATTTCGTACACTGAGTACCATATTTGATTGCCCCGCACACTAAGTGCCACATTTTGTCGATATGTCGTCAGACATTAAAATATTCACGTATATACAATTTATACAATATTAAAGCATTAGAAACATCAATTTAACAATGCTTATTGCATACGAACTTACCTGGCTAAATTGTAGAGATACCAAAGTTTAAGGGCATTTTGGTAATTTTCTCATTTTTCTCGATTTTCCACCCGATCTTGATCTAAATTAATAATTTCATTCAGTATATTAATTTAGACATTAAAACAACTCATTTCATACAATTTGGTCATTTTTTCATTTTTACAAAATTACCCCTAAAGTTTTACTTTTATTCATTTTAGTCCCTGAGCTCAAAACATGCAAATTAACCATTTTTAACCATAATTAAGCTTAGCCAAATGTTCATGGTATCAAAACAGTCCATAATTCACTTTATGGAAAAATTATAGTTTTGCCCCTAATATTTCAACTTCATTACAATTTAGTCCCTATATCATAAAAATGCAAATTCATGAAATTGAGTAAAATTATACTATAGACAAATATCACTAGTGTCTCTAGCAGCCCACACATTTCATTTATTTGACATTTTAACCACAAACTTTTCACATTTATCAATTTAGCCCTTAATTGTCAATTTCACAAAAAATCACTTAACAAAAAGTGTTTAACTATCAACAAGGACTCATATTCTTCCATTAAACTTCAAAGCCCTATTATACTCATCAATGGAAAATATCAAACTATTCAATGGTTTTGCAAAATAGTCCCCTCATTAGATAGATTAAGCAACAACGATCCCAAAAATATAAAAATAATTAAAAACGGGACTAGAAATGCCTACCATGCATTAGCTGAAAGTTGGAAGCTTCTTCCATGGCTTCTCAAGCCTTCATATTCGGCTGGTAAAAAGAGAATGAAAAAGATGACACCTTGATTCTTTTATTATATTCATTTTATTATTATTTTTAACCAATTTACAATATTAACCTTTATACACTTTATTTATTACACCAAATGCCAAACCATCATATCCCACTATCTCTTTAATGGGCTAATTACCAAATAAGGACTTCTAATTTTAAGTTCTATATCTATTTAATACCTTTAGGTTATAGAACACAACTTTTGCACTTTATACAATTTAGTCCTTTTTGTTTAATTAACTATCGAAACGATAAAATTGTTCAACGAAACATTAATACCATCTTATTGCCACTACGTAAATATTTATAAAAATATTTACGACTCGGTTTATAGAAACAAGATCCCGATACCTCATTTTTTAAACCCACTTGACCTTAGGGTCATACCACTTGAACTTAATAAATCGCTTATAAAACAAAAATCACAATATCAAAAACATTTTTAAAATCACAATTAACTCGTAAATATTAAATATAATATTTACCAACCTACTCGTTCGGATTTGGTCGCCCCGAAACCACTGTTTCAATCAACCCTAAAAAAATGGGCTGTTACATGGTAGGCCCATTTGGTTTTCCAATTTTTTTAGTGTTGCTACTTAACTTTGTATTAAAGTGTTATTCTTCACCATGTATGCCCTCAACAAGTTCTCCAACTTGTTAGATGACTCAAGTTGTAGTGGTTTTTGACCTTGTTGATTAAACCTTTGGGATTGACTTGGTCTATGTTGCATGTAGGTGTTTTTCGGTCAATTTCCTTGGTTACTCCTGGAAAAGTTCAGATGATTATGCAATGAAGGCTTATAGAAATTGGACTATGTTGATTGTCCACTTCTATTTTGGTGTTGATTCCCCACAAAGTAAATTGACTCAGGATTTGATGGACAATTCTCGAAAGAATGACCATCCCTACAATATGCACAAGAAATAACCTCAAATTGACTAGGTGGTTGAGCTGCAACAAGATTAAAATCATTCTTAAATTTTTTCAACATTGAAGATATGGAAGATACTTGAGCTGAGAGTGACGTAAGGGTGTCCATCTTATGCACTTCAGCTACTTGTCTTCTTGAAGTTGCTAGATTTGTCAATCACTTGCAATTTTTACTGGTTATTCTCTCAATGATCACATAAACCTCATTATAAGACTTCGACAGGAGAGCACAATTCGCAGAAGTATCTTCCACCAACCTTATGTGTGTGTTGAGACCATTATAGGACATCTCCAACTGGATGCACGACATATACGAAATAAATCCTCGAATCTTTCCCACACCTCGTATATGGACTCATCATCCAATTGTTGAAAAGTGGTGATCTCATTCTGCAGCTTACCAATTTTGCTAAGTGGGAAATACTTTACCAAAAAACGTTCAACTAATTCTTGCCAAGTTGAAATTGAATGTGGTGGCAACGAATTTACCCATGCTCATGCTCAATCTCACAATGAGTATGGAAATAACTTCAACCTCAATGCGTCTTCACTTACACTGGCTATCTTAAAGGAATCGCTCACCTCCATGAATAGTCAAATGTGAAGGTGTTGATCTTCTGTGGGCATACCACTAAATTGGCCCATAGTTTGAAGCATCTGAAACATTACAGGCTTCAATTCAAATTGGGGTGCCTTGATCTCCAGTCTCTTAATTCTCTGATTTAATTCAATAAAAAGGGGCACAGTGTACTATCTTATAACTCGATCCCTATCATCAGCAATAAGGATTGGATTATGCACATTAGCTACACTATTTCCTTGAACATCACTTTGATTTCCAAAGTCCATTTTAGCCTGTCTTTGGGATATTCTTTCTCATCTTATTTGTCTAAATGTCCACTCGATTTCAGGGTCTACAAGTAATAAATTGATAATTCGATCTATGCTCATAAACACACCTAACAAATAAATCGCAAAAAAAATTAAAGAATAAATAATTAATTAGTAAAGTTAGAAATAAATGGAATAAAATAAAAACCAAATTGCAAAGAATAATTTCACAAAAAAATTTATTAAGGTAACAGTCCTCGGCAACAGCGGTAAAAACTTGTAACGCGTGGTTTGTGCAAGCGTTCACAGTCATTATCAAGTAATAAGTAAGTAAAAGAGTTATCGTCTCCATAATGACTATGTATGTTAATCAATTAATTGCAAAAGTAAACTTAACAATTTGGTAAAAGAACATAATAATTTTTTAGTGGTATGATGTAAAAGTAAATAACTAAATGCAAAATAATCCCTAATACAAATTAATCTAAGTATGACGAATGAATAAAGTGGATGAGATGGACTTAGCAACAATATTCACAAGATTTCAACAACAATAACATGAATAGGCTAGAATAGTCACATTATTCAACTTAGTTCATTTTCATCAAGCTTATAATGTTCCAGAAAAATAATCCAAAGCAACTCGATCTTTCATGAGTTGGAAACCAAAATTAAGTCATTTTAAAATCTTTTACTTAGAAAAATATGCATTTTACTGATCATATTCAACTAAGGGTTTCTTAGAGTTCATGTGAAGTAATAGGGATGGGTTAGGTTTGAAACCTTTTAATCACATAAACCTAAAACTATGCAAGATAATAGAACTCTTTCAAGTTATTATGAACTTTCAATTTAGTCGGGTTAGGATCTAAATTAAGCATGTACTTTTCAATTATTGCGTCCATTAGTCGTCATCTGGTTAGGATCGCTCAACTAATTCTAATGCATTCAATCACTTATGAATGAAATACATACTTGATTTTAATTGAAAACATGAACGATTGAGGCACATAACATCATAAACACAATTTAAACGAACTTTATTAAACTAATGCAACCATTCTAGCTAAACAAATTTAAGTTACCATCGTTGATGACAAGATAACAAAACGAATTGCAAATATGATTAAAAGTAAACAAGGATAAGGAAGGATAAACTCTTATTGTTTCGGCAATTCTGCAGAATCTGGTCGAAGTGGCTTCCTCCAATCATCGTGTTGCTCCTTTGCAAGTTGCTTCTCAAGGTGGCCGGCCAAGAGAGTATCTTCTCAAGCTTTTGCTGGCTAAAGGAGAAGGGGGTTATGGATGATTATGCATGGGAAGAAAGGAAACAATGGAAGAATGAAATGAAAAATGAAAAAAGATTATGAAATGAGGGATGATTAAGGGATTATTAAAATGAGGAATAGAGATGGGTATTTATAGTGAAGGATGGTAGGCTTGTTTACTAAAAATAGCATGATGACTCTTTTAGGTTTCTCTTTCCCATAACCAGCCATAAATTATGGAGAAGGGAATTGTTTGGTTGTTTAATTCATGCATGATATCATGCTTGAATCAAGCAATGGGTGGATGGTTTCTTGAGCAAAGTTGGTGTGCTATTTTCTGATTTATTTGCAAGTGTAGGAACCTCTAGTAAATCTCCCAAAGTGAATTTTTGAGCAGTCCATATGCCTTTGCCGAATTAGGCTTGTTCCCCCTTGTTTGGATGGTTTGGTGGCCTAATTGTTTTCCCGACTTGTCCATCAATTGGCCGTTCTTTAATTTGATCAAATCAACTCTTCTTGACCTATTTTGTGTGTGTTTGTTGTCCTTGTAAAGTGAAATTGGGCATGTCCATGCAACTTTAATTTTAAAAGAAATCATGCATAAAGTTGAACTGCATTAAAAAATAATGTCAAGTTCAATATGGAACATAAAATAATTAAGTTATGTACAAATTTAATACAAAATAGCATAAAATCACATTCTTCATTAAATCATGTTCATTATTGAAATATAAACAAATTTCACCCAATTAGTAATCAAATACTTGAAATTAATATTATTTTAAGTAAAAAAGGTGTCATAAACTACTAAAAAACCTATATAAATTAAAGTTTACAGTAGTTCTTACATTGATGGATTTGGAGGATGCCTTGATAGAAGTAGATAAGATACCTTTGACATTGACGGAGGAAGAGAAGAAGTGTAAAGATAAAAAGGCTTTAACGCAATTACATCTGTATTTTTCGAATGAAATTCTACAGGACATGATGAAGGAGAAGACCATTGCTATATTATAAGCAAAGCTGCAATAGCTATGCATGTCGAAAACCCTAACTAGCAAGTTGCATATGAAACAGCACATTTATGCTCATCGTTTGGAGAATGTGGGTCTGTGCATGAACACTTAACTATATTTAAAGAAATTCTCTCGAAGCTAGAGGCCATGGAGGTTTAGTATGATAAAGAAGATTTAGGGTTAATTATACGTTGTTCATTGCCCCCATCTTATTCAACATTTAGAGATACAATTTTGTATAGCTACAAATCTCCCGCAGTTGATAAAGTCTATGCTTCCTTAACATCATATGACAAGATGAAACATCTTGTTTCTGGATCCAACTCTTAGAGAGAGGGTCTCATTGTTCATGGGAGACAAGAACGAATACTGATGATTATCATGGGAGGACACAAATACGAAATCTTCACAGTAAATCTAAGGGTAGATCGAGATCTTCAAATAGAGGTAAAACTTATAACTTCTGCAAGAAGAAATGGCACATTAAGTTTGAGTGATATAAGTTGCATAAAAAGATCAAAAGGAACGCGGAAAATTAAAAGGGAAAACAACCAGAACAATCCGGAGAAGCTGATATTGTAGAAGACTATAGCGATGGTGAACTCCTAATTGCTTCTGCTAACAACCCTAAAATGAGCGATGAGTGGATTCTTGATTTTGGTTGCACCTTCCATATGAGCCTCAATCGAGATTGGTTTACAACATATGAAATAATGTCTGAAAGTGTTGTTTTGATAGGAAATAATGCTTCATGTAAAATTTTAGGTATTGGTACAATCAAAATTAAGATGTTGGATGGAATCATCAGAAAAATTAGTGGCGTACGATATGTACCTGAATTGGAGAGGAATTTGATTTCATTGAGTACTCTTGATTCAAAGGGGCACAAGTACACAGCTGAAAGTGGGGTCTGAAGATTACCAAGGGTTCCCTCATTGTGATGAAAGGGCAGAGAAAGACTGCCAAGTTATATTTTTGGCAAGGTTTAACTGTTACTGGTGATGCAGTTGTCGCTTCCTCCTCCTTGTTAAATGATGATATTACTAGACTTTGGCATATTGATCTAGGGCATATGAGTGAGAACAGCGTGGCAGAATTGAGCAAAAAAGGACTTCTTGATGGACAAGGCATTGGCAAACTGAACTTCTATAAGCACTTCATTTTTGGGAAGCAAAAGAGAGTTCGATTCACTAGAGGAATCCATAACACGAAGGGATCGTTGGATTATATTCATTATGATCTTTAGGGACCATCTTGTAACGCCCCGAATTTTGGGCCTAGAAGTTTTAAGCCTTGAGTGGGTGCAGTTAGGAGATTGCACATAAATATTTAGTTGTGTAAGACTGTGACACAATTGTGTGTCTGCTTTAGTGGTTAAGTGTTCTGAGTGTTCTGAGAGTGTTTGAGAAGTCTTAGGTTCAAGCCTGAGTAAGTGCCAAAAAAAGTTTTGTTTTTTAAGGAATAGGCATTGTCTTTAAGTTGTAGGCTTTTAAATAAATATGGATAAAACATGACAGAAAAGAGCCTGCTGGCCCAGGGGATAAGTGGAGTGTTGCTAATGTTTGAGGTCTAAGGTTTGAATCCCTGCTTGTGCGAATGGAGATTATTTTCGCTAGTGGCCATGGGAGGAAGTTGTGTTTGACCAAAACACCAAGAGTTTGAATAAGTTTGAACAGATTTGTTGTTAGCCGAATCTGAGGAGAGGTTTATGGGGGATTTCGATTGTTTGAATTGGTGGACAGGAGGAAATTAAGGAAGAAATCGAGCAAGTTCGAATTTGAAGGAGAGTTGTGCCGTTTGTGAACTTCTGCTTCCCAAGAATTCGGCTAGGCAACTATTTCTCTCTATTTTAAGTTTTGTGATCACTTTTGGTTCTTTTATACACTTCTTGATTGTCGAATTCTGCTGGGGGATGTTTTGGGTACTTTTCATTTTGCCCATTTTGGTTTTGTCCTTCATTTTCAATACCCTACTGACCTATTTCGCTCTTCTCCCTCTACTCCTTTAGCAACCATTTTCCTTGTTGCTGTTAAGCCAAATTCTTTCTTTGGTTTTACTGCTTCTCCATCTTTTGTTTTTCTCTCTTTTTGGGACTGATATTTTCTTAGAGACCATTCGGGTATTTCTTGTTTTGTTGTTTCGACTTTATTTTTCCATACAGCCTTACTCTGCTTCGATTTTCTTTCTTCCTCTACTCCTCTGACTGACATTCTTTTCTTTTTCTCTTTGGTCGAATGTCCTATTCTCCTTCTCTCTTAAATCTTTTAGTTTAACATATCCCACTCTTTTCATCTTATTATGATAGCCGAATATTCCTTTCTCCCTCTCTCTATTTTTGCTTTCAGTTTGGCAATTTTTCTCTAACAATCGGTAAGTGCTCTTGAATATCCCTTTTTGTTTCTCTTTATCATTATAATATTTCTTTTAATATCTCCTCTTCTCTGTCGGTTGCTACTAGGGGTACGATTGTACCACTTTGTCCCTATCACTCCGTGTACCTTCGACTTTGGTGTGGATGTAGGCCGATTATTCTTCCCTTCTAATCTTGGCGTGGCAGTTTTGGTAAGTGATTGTTCATCTAGTTCAGACTGTTCATTTATTTCATGGTTGATAAGGGTTAGTTGGAGTGCAGGAAACCCCTAAGGCCTATCGTTTAGGGCTCTTGCAAACGGATTTAGTGAGCAAGCCATAATCAACTGATCTAATCAAGTAACAGGTAAATTTTTGGACAAGTAGTTTGGTTGAGGTTTTGATAAGTCGAGTGGGATGCGTTTAACTGAAACTTGTGATTGAATGTAGGTTGGAGTGCTCGTGGTCTAGTATCGAATTTTCGTAATCAGGTGTGTAACCACACTGCTATAAACGTAGATCAGCAAAAGCCGAAAAAGTATGACTATTGACACTACACGAGCGTGCGCTCGCTCATGTGGTAATCCGAATGCGTGAAATATGGGCGTTTCATCGTAAAGGCCACCATGAGCGTTTTCATAGGCTTAGGCCGTTTTAGGCCATGTTAAGCCGAAATTGGCCGTGTGGGCCTCATGAGCTCGTGAGCCCAGATGGGTAAATCCCACGGACATGTGGAGATTTTTGGGCCAAACTATTTAGTTCACATAGCCAAGGTTATTTTTGGGCTTATTGGGCCACACGGGCGTATGGGCCCACATGGGCTGTGTTATGGGCTTTGGGCCCATTTTCACTGTTTGATTGTCAAGGTTGCACGGGTCGCCCGATATGACTGTGGACCTAATGACGGGTCAGTAAGTATACCTAGACCCCAAATTTGTTGCCATGATCGATATACCCTTATGAGGTAAATGACTGTTATACCCCTATGTGATGTGTGACTGTTTGAGCATGTCATTTTTACTGTATATATATTTATATTATGTTACATTGCATGGGGTAGGATATATGATATTGGAGGAAGTGTACTGAAAGGCTAAAAGCCTATTACTGGCAGCTCTGCTGCAAATACTGTTTTACTGCCGCAACCAGTGCTACTTGATGGTAGAGATGGGTGGGTCGATTTTATCCCTACATGGTGTGTAGAGTTGGTATGGAGATGGTGTGTAGAGGCTGGATTGGGTAGGATGTTCTGATTGCATACTACACTGATTCTGTAATGGGCTTAGGCCCCACTGATACTGTTACTGGAATGGGCTCAGGCCCACACTGTTTCTGATTCTAAAATAGGCTAAGGCACTAACCGAAATTGAAAAGGCTTAGGCCCAAATTGTGTTTACTCTGATTGTTTGCTTATATGGGATTACACACTAAGTTTTCGTAAACTCACCCATCTATTTTAACTGTACAGGTAATCCCCAGTCTTAGGTGGATCAGTGCTGTGAAGGACTCAAAGGTGGCCACACAACCGCTCTTGCTTCCTTATTGGATTTTTAATTTATAAGTAGTTTTATTTAGGTATTTTTATGTAATAAGGCCTCTATAATTTTTAATTTTGGGGTTTTATTTATTTTGATTTATATCTGCTAGTAGTAGGATACGGGTTTTGAAAAGATTTGCATGATTTACCAGAATACTACGAATACGCAAAACCGTGTCAAAAGCTTCCGCGATAAACGGGATTTTGAAATTAATAACGTTTTAAAGTAAATACTTTTGTTAGTGACGCAAGTTTTAAAATTATTTTCTAGATCACACAAAGAGGCTAAATAAACATTGGGCTTTTAAAATGATAGTATGCTTTACGAAAAACCCTTCAATGTGACATCGCCAGGTTCGGCCATAACGTTCATGCCGGGTTTAGGGTGTTACACATCTAGAGTGCCTTTAAGGGGTGACGCTAATTATATGCTAACGGTCATTTATGATTTTTCCAGAAAGGTCTGGGCATTCTTCCTGAAGCATAAAAGAGATGTGTTTTCCACATGTAAGATTTAGAAAACTATGATCGAGAAGTATACAAGAAAACAGATAAAACACCTCCATACTGATAATGGCTTAGAATTCTGTTCTGATGAGTTTAGTGAATTGTGCAAATCAGAGTGGATCGTGAGACACTTGACAGTTCGTCATACTCCACAGTGAAACAGCATCGCAGAATGGATGAATAGAAAAATCATGAAAAAGGTTCAATGTATGTTGTCAAATACTTGTTTACCAAAGTCGTTTTGGGTTAAAGTAGCCTCTACTGCATCTTTTTATTAACTGGTCTCCGTCCATTTACATTGAGAAAAAGACTCCACAAAAGGTATGGTCTAGTAAGCTTACTGATTATTCTAATTTGAATATTTTTGGATGACCTGAGCATGCTCATGTTGATAATGGAAATTGGAACCTAGATCCATTAAATGTGTTTTTCTTGGTTATAAGGCTAGTATTAAAGGATATAAGTTATGGTGGCTTGAAAATAGAAAAGTTTTGATTAGCTTTATCTTCTCAATTAGATAATGATATTAACTACATGAAACGTGTTCCATCCTCTAGTGCGATGGGATCTCTCATGTATGTTATGGTTTGCTCACGTCCAAATTTATCATATACAGTTAATACAATTAGTATATGCATGGCGAATTTCAGTAAAGAACACTAGAAAGCAGTTAGTGGATTTTTAGATACTTACGAGGTACTACTGATGTTTGCTTACAGTTTGGAAGAACTAGAGATGAAGTCATTGGGTATGTTGATTTTGATTTTGTTGGAGACCTTGATAAAAGAAGATCTCTCACCTGGTATGTCTTTACTATTGGAGGTTGCGTAATTAGTTGGAAAGCTGCTTTGTAAACTACAATTGCCTTGTCTACTACTGAAGCTGAGTACATGGCAATTACCAAGGCTTATAAAGAAGCTATTTGGTTAAAGGTATTCTTTGGTGAACTCAATAAAGAACTTTAGATCAGTAAAGTGTTTTCTGATAGTTAGAGTGTCATCTTCCTTACGAATGATTAAATGTTTCATGAGAGAACAAAGCACATTGACGTTCGATATCATTTTGTGCGTGATATTATTGTTCGTGGTGATATTGTTGTGAGAAAGTTAGTACTCATGATAATCCTGCAAATATGATGACTAAGTCATTTCCTATAACCAAGTTCGAGTATTGTTTGGACTTGGTTGGTGTTCATTATTGATGAATACCTTTAGGGTTTCTTGGAAGAGGTGGAGAACTTGTTTGTTGAGAGTTCGTGGTGAAGAACTTGTTCGTTGAGAATTCGTGTCAAAGCAAACATTGTTAGAGTTGTGTGACCCAAATTCTAAGAAATTTCCTTATAAGTCGAGTTAAACAAAACATTTTTTATTTCTAGAAGATTTAGTATTTATTAGTATAATATATTTAGCATTTATTAGCATAATATATTTAACATTGATTAGAATTAGGTTTTTCAACCTATAAATAGATGTAGTCGAAACTCCTCTTAAATCATTCGACTTCGACATTAGTGAATTTTCTTCTCCTCTACCCATGGTTTTTTCCCGAAAGGGTTTTCACCTAAAATTTGTGTGTTCTATTTTTTCTTTCTTTTTCTTTGTGATCTTTTCACATTGTCATTACCGATGTTCAATTTCTAACATTAGTGTAATGAAATTGATCATGGTTACCTTATGATGTCAAAATGATATTGCGCCATAAAAGGCGAACCTTGATCCAAGAGAGTGCTTGAAGGCCTCAGAATCAATTACATTGCCGTAGATTGACTTGCTTAAAGGTCTCAGAATCAGCCTGAACACCTTGATCCAACGTCCTAGTTACATTGTTGTAGATTGACTTCCTTACACACTACATTCTATAGATTATCCTTCATCTGATGCGATCCTCATAGCAGCCAATTCATTTATTAATCAAGTTGGTGAATTTTATTTCTAACGTCCGTTTTAAAAGTTGTCAAATGGGTGAGATCGTCCTATTTTAAAAGTTACTTGTAATAGTCAGTCGATTATTCCTTGCAAATGGATGAGGACGTCTTCTTTTACAAATTACTTTTAAGTTCAAAAAAGGTCACAAATGATTGTCTCAAACAAGTAGTCCTCGCAAATGGTTAAAGATGTCCATTTTCAAAATTGTTTTTATGAAGCGATGGCAAACGTTCCTCACAAACAAATGAGAATTTTACAAATATTTGAATGTTTATGAAGTTAGATAAATTGAACCTTAAGTTTGAAACCTTAGTCTAAAGAATGGAACCATAATTAGATAGAATAATTAAGCCTTGATATATATTGGCCCATTTACCAATATTCCTGGTTTTGTGCCCATGTCCAAATATGTGTCACACACAGATGTCGAACATGAGCACTTTAAAAAACATGTAGAGCAACATAGCATACAACTACCGCAAGACATCATATAATGTAAGTGATATATATCACAGATATATACAAGGTACATTATTACATGAAAAGAAATACTAAGTATGAAAATTTTGACTAAAACCATCCAAAATTATGTCTTACGAGAACTCATAATTCAAGACTTCCCTAACCAACTCTGCAACTCGACGATCAGAGCATAAACTAAAATAATATGAGAGAAATTTACTCAGATTTCTCTCACCTCATATTCATGAAAAATCTGAAGTGGTGACTGTTTTGAGACGGGGCGATCTTCAGACCAGAGCTCCAAGTTTACAGTCCTTGCTCCCCAGTGGATGAGGCACTTATAGACCTCACCAACATTAAATCGATTGATGAGCACTAAACCGAGACATTTGTCAACGAGCTTCCATTCACCTGAATTTTATAAAAGAAACACATGGGATTTTACCATATATAAAAAGACCTAAAGAAAAGCAAATGGAATCAATGATTCCAAAATCATGGCATTTATCAATGATATTGGCTTCTAGTCAAACCATATTTTTCAAGAAAGAAGATGAACACCAGCCGTTCATTGAGCTTAAGGTCTCACAGTTTATTCTATTTATATTTTATACAAAGGAGGCAGAGGCCAAATCCTCAGATAAGAGGGGAGGTTGAAGTATTGGTAGTCGAATCTCAAATCTATCCAATACCACCTTTTAAGGGTGACTATTTGAACCAATTGTGCTAAGCCTCCGGTTTACAATATTTTAAAGGTAATTTAGGGAATCTATACTTATTACGATTGTAATAATAAAAATTGTTACTTTTAAATGCAGGTAGCATTACCGTTAGGCAGAAGATTCCCTTGGTAAAATTTTTCTCCAGTTTCAGGCCAAACTTCCTGGTTAGTGCCATCCACAGAGGTAAATGCCACAAACGTTTCTGTTGGGTGCAAGAGAGAGAAAGTTGGATGAACTCTCAAGCAAACCAGCCTACAAAAGAAAACATTGATGATACGATAAATAATGATATTCACGGGTTACAGGATGGAAATAGTGCAAAGCTAAAGATTGAAAAAAGAAGTAAAGATGAAAAATGGTTATGGAATAGTCTGATAAGTTGATGAATAAACTCTCACATTTGATTTACTTTAGGGTTTATTCAGTAGGAGTACTTGTTCTCTTATTTTCATACGAGTAATGTGACTCTGAATAATACATTCTTTCCCACTATACAATACTCATTTCTACTAACCATGTGCTCAGAACCACTACAAGAAGCCTTTAGGTACATGGGAGGAAGTCTGAATGGAAACTGGGATTTGAACCTCGGACCATACCCCTCCTTAGGAATCAAAACCACTACAACAAGCCTTGGCCATTTTCAACTAAAATTAAATAATGTTTCTAGCATCGACCAAATAACAATAGGCAAGTAAGTTCAATCTTCACTCAAGTCATAAAATCCAACTGGGGCCATACATGTAAAGCCAACACTAAAAAATGGGACAAGCATGCCAACTGACACTAATTGCAAAACACGAGAAGCAAGAAGCAACAACCAAATAAGACAGAAAGTTTCAAACAATAGGAACTAGGGAGAGGGGTCTGATCAAACCATAAACTATAAGGCCAGGTCAGATACTAAACCACTTAACAAATCATACAATTACCTCTTCAAGTAAATTCTTCATTTGCTAAATTTAGAGGGCTCCCTAAAGATTTGTCCTCTTCTCTTGCCGTCTCTAATTCTTACGTGTTACATGAATGCACCAATAACTTTGTGAATTTTTAAGAATCTATGAACAGTTCACAAAGTTTTTATTTTTTGCTACCTGCTCGTACTAGAAACATGTTCGTTTATTTTTTTTCACTTTCATTCCAGAAAATTGATCATTAACCAGATATTTTACCATGCATGTAAACACAAATCTCATTCCATTAAACAATTCCATCACATGCCAAGTTTTTGCTAATATTGTCACAAAGCCCAAAATCAGACTAAATAATCAAACAACAGCCTAAAAGAAAAATGGAAAAGGAAAAAAAAAGTGGATGTGAAAATTGAAAAAAACCTTGAAAATCCGCCAGATCCAGCACCAACTTTGCGAGCTAAAATACTGGATTCAATGCGCAAAATTTTTGGATTATCTTTCGGAATGGTTATCTGCCGCTGAAGAACCAAACCGCCGCCAATATCACCTTCTAACAGAACGGATTCCTCTTCTCCTGCATGCTCAAGATCTCTCCTACACGAAATGAATCTTTTATCAATAAAAATACACCCAATATAAGACTGCAACAATGGAGCTAATTCCCCTTATCACCAGAAAGAACCTCATAAATCAATGAAACAGTTAAGTCTTTTATCATGATTATTTGGAGAAATATATGAGATCTGCAGATACCAGTATGGAGTACTTTGTACTAAGGTAGCAATAGCTGATGTGGTTCACTAAAACATATTTCACTTATTGTCTTGCTACTATTTTCAGCCATGTGCCAGATCTTTAACACAGTTTCCTTAATTCCTTAAAGAATATATCAAATCTGAGGCAGTGAATTTTAACTTTCATTTTCGGATGCAAATATTTACAAATTATTGATACATAGGGGAGAACTGATGAGCAATCAGATGAAAGAAAATCTATATTTGGTTCAATATGTAAATCTATTCTTATACCATTATGTACAAGGAGCAATAAAATAAACACAATGCTCAATCTAAGGATACCATATTCTTAGATGGGGAAAACTTACGACCTAAATGACATATCAAGAGAAGGCCTTTTCTTTAGTTTTAGTTTGAAGCAAACAGAAGAATAAGGGATAAACACCAAGGACATCACTTTGATCTTTTACTTAAAACAAACATCAAGTTCACAATATTTAACGATTTTAGAATCTAATTATATTTATTTTTATGAGAGGAAAACAATATCCATGAATAATGACAGGTCCTGAAACTCACTGCATGACGTTGTATTCCTCTGTACATCCAGCAGACCGATACTCCATACCACTATACTCTTCATATCCGTAAATCTCAACCCTGCTATGAAGCCACTGGCTTCCTGCATGCAAGAGTGAGAAGGCAGTGAGTATAAGTGATAATTTGCAACTCCATGCAGGCTAGTTTCAAATTAAAAATGTGACAGAACTCTTGCTTTCTTATTTTACTAGAACTCTCGCTCCCTATCCAAACCATAAGGACTAGAACTTTCTTTAACTAAAAAATCAACTTTCCCCATTATTTATTCATACCAAAGCAAAAGGTAGCCAGTTTGCTCTGTTCATTGATATAACTATCGAGTATATCTGAAATAAGGATGGTAAAACATGAACCACCTGATGGATTTTCAACTGATTTGCGCCGAATGAAGAGGATTCTTTATTTCTTCTAATAGCGAAGCTGGGGCAGGGCGTTTCCTTTTCCTTTTTTTTTTTTTTTTTTGAAAAACAAGTATGAATCAATTTGGGTATTTCTTTGCCCTGCCCCGGCCCCACTACAATATTTGAAATCACTATTTTACCCATTTTAACTTTTCAAAGGATAGAAATGTAACAATAGATTATACAATAAACACTAAAATATTTAGGTGAAATAGTCATACTTTATTCTTCTACGTCTATGTCAAATGCACATTGAAAGTATTAAAAGAAACTATAGAATTCCAAAGTTAATCCCTGCACTTTGGGGATTAGTTTCTGTATTTTCCTTGTTTTAATAAAGAGATTAGGAAGGTTTTCCTAGTCCTTCCTGTTTTATTTTTCCTTTAGTTCAGGATTAATTTGATTGTATCTCAATATGAGGGATTTAATTATTACCAGAATTAAGGAAAATTAGTGGCAAACATGTCATTTTTCTCCTATAAATTCTGGCATTTTCATGCTTATGGAATAAGAAAAATTACTGAGTTTTCCTCTGTGAAATTCTTCATCTCTCAATTCTGTTTTCATCTCTTCTTGAAAATTGAGTCTTCAATGACAAAACACAGCCCAGCCTCTGAAAAGGCTACTGAAAAACCAAACTTAAACTCTGAAATCAACACTCCAAATAGTTATGGTGGAACCACAGCTTTTAGCAAAGGGCAGATTGAGTTCCTTAAGAAGCTGCTCAGCCATCAAAACCCATCATCAAATCCAACTCTACCAACAATATCACTGGAACAAGCTTTGTTGCTCAAATAGGTGATCTCCCTATGGCTTTGACTACCCAAATGCAAAAAACAGCTCTTGGATAGTAGACTTGGGTGCATCATATCATATGACTACATTACTTAATACCTGCAAACCAAGCTCCGAAAATCTCATGGTTTGGATTGCCGATGGAACACTGTCCAAAGTGGCAGGGATAGGATCAGTAATTATCATCGACAGACTGATTTTAAATTCGGTGCTATTGGTTTCAACTTGACTTGTAACTTGTTGCCCATTAGAAAACTCACCCAAAATTTGAATTGCGTTACTAATTTCTTCCCAACTCATTGTGAATTTCAAGACTTGGAATTGGGGAGGATGATTGACAATGCTAAAAAATGTGTGGGGCTCTATCTTCAAAACAGTCTCAATACTCCCACAAAATAAACTCAAATTGTAAGTAGTGTGTCATTTCCAATTTATTCAATAGCTTCCAATAACAGTAGTGCAATCATGTTGTGGCACCATAGATTAGGTCATCCTCCAATATTTAAAAAGACTATTCCCAGCACCAAATCAAATGAAAAACATCTTGAAGAAGTATACTGGGTTCTTATATGCTTGAAGATGACCCTGGGTAAAGGAATATTCTTTCAAGAAGGAACGACTAAGAGGGTTGAAGTCTATTTGGATGCTGATTGGCTAAGATGAGATCCATTACAAATCAAAGTTCCACTATAGACTATTACACCTTTGTACGGGGAAACTTGGTAACTTGGCGTAGCAAGAAACAATCTGTTGTTTCTCTGGGTAGTGTCGAGGCAGGGTATAGATCTTTAGCTCAAAGTATATTTGAAGGATTATGGCTAAAAAGGTTACTTGAAGAGTTAAGAATCTCAACAAGAGAACTCCCATAAAGGCCTTTTTTTGATAATTTCGAAGCAATCAGTATTGCTAAAAATCCTGTTCATCATGATAGAACCAAGCATGTTGAACTAAATCGCCATTTTATTAAAGAAGAGGTTGAAGCTGGAATCCTGAAACTAATGCACTCACCTAATCATCACTAAGTGGCAGAAGTTCTAACAAAAGCTCTTTCAAGAATAATGTTTGAGGAATTGAATTCCAAGCCAGGAATGATCAACATCTATTCACAAGCTTGAGGGGGAGTGTAGAATTCCAAAGTTAATCCGAATTAGTTTCTTTAGTTTCCTTGTTTGAATAAAGAGATTATGAAGGTTTTCCTAGAATTTCTCTTGTTTTGTTTTTCCTTTTTTTTCATGATTAATTTGATTTTATCTTAATTTGAGAGACTTGATGAATTACTAGAATTAAGGAGGAATGAGTGGCAAACATGTATTTTTCTCCTATAAATTCTATCAATTTCTTGCCTCTTTCCTCTTTCAAATTCTCCATCTCTCAATTCTATTTCCATCCTTAAAATTCTACAAATAAGGTGAGATGGGACTATTAATGATGCATTCGACATCCATGGAGGTGATAGTGGTATTCAAGTTTTGACATCAACGACAAAGCAAGGCGAGGGTCAAGGCAGGACATGCCAACAGTGGAGCAAAGATGGATTTGGCAATATATCCCCTTGCCTTGCTCCATTGCCATCCCTAATATGAAGTCGACAAAAGGTCAAAACTAATGGAGCGGATTTATTTTATATGTTTTCTATGGTCCAGTGAGACTACTTACAAGAATAGGGACTCATCTCAAATCCTTCAAACACCCATGCAACTACACAAGACAGCCAAGACTATATAAATATATGTTAATTGGCATCATAGAAAATGGCACAAAAAATCTGATTGTGAAGATATGCAAATAGAATAATATAGTTGATTATTAGGGATTATAGCAAGATATTAAAATTTTGATTTTATTTACTTTCCTTACAAAGTAGACTCATACTTGTATATATATATATTGTTTGATGATGAATGATATATAGAATTTCATTCTCTTTCTTCTTGTGCCTCGTTAATTATTCTTTCGGTATTTTGTTCATGGTATCAAAGCCTCTTGGCTCAATTTAGGGAGATCGTGTTTCGTTATTATGAACACGAACCGTTTGGGTATTTCATGGGTTATTTTTTCAAAGTGGTTTTTTGGGTACATCACCGACGCAAGGAGAAGCGCCACCATCTCAACAGTCGATCTACACTTTTCGACAATTAGAGGACCAACGGATGAGGCTCACACGCTGCCTAAAGATTTGCGATTCTACTTCACACGCCGGGCGTGTGGGTGAGTGGGATGTCATCCCGCCACCGACTTCCACCCTTGATGTAGACACCCTTTTTCAATCCTAGCCAAGTGGTCGGTTGCTTGATCGAAAAAGGATTCATGGATTGTTTGTTGATTTTTTGAGGTTTCCCATTGGCCTACGAAAAGGTAAACAATAGTGTACTTATCCCATCTCCTCTTTTGTCTCTTATGATCAGTTATCCCGACTAGTTCTTTCATTGCTTTGTTAGACTCTATTTCTATCCCTAAAACTGTTAGGGAGACCTTATCTCATCCTGACTGGCGAGATGCAACGATAGAGGAGATGACTACTTTAGACCTTATCTCATCAAGTTCCGTTGCTCAATTAAAAGCCCATCTTGTTGGTAAAGGATATGCTCAAACCTATGGGGTTGATTACTCGGATACTTTTTCCGGTGGCTAAATGGCTTTTGTTCATTTGTTCTTTTGTTCATTTCTATAGCGGCTACATACAGGTGGCCCTTGTGTCACGGGACTAGATCTTTCGTCTCGCGATCCGTGCAGTCTTAGGTGATGTGTTTGCTCTAAAGTCCGCTAAGTCATCCTTTACACCCAAAAGTGAAGATTCTTTTAGAATTCCTCTAAGACACCAATTTGTATAGCGAAAGCGATTGTGCCAAAAGAAGCTACAAATGAATAACAGAAAGCTAAAGAAAGAATGCATACAAAATGTTTGAGTAAATGCTCAAAGAATTCTATTACTTTTAAGAATTCAACATACAATGGATGGAGTGAGTACAAATGAAGGGAAGGCTCTCTATTTATAGTTGAGCTCCACTAAAACCGACGGTCAAGATACATTTACATCGACGGACGAGATTAACCATATCCCTTGATTTTAGGGATTTACAAGATATGACATATCAAATCTAATCTAATCTTTACAAGATATGATTCACTCAATCTTCTAAGATTAGTTACCAAATTAGCCTAAGTTGTCATATCTTCATTATCGGGCCAACCAAGCTTCAATCTGACAGGCTTCTCCAACAACTTACTGAATCGGGCTAGTTCTTGTGGGCCAAATGATCCCCATCTACACAATAGACCTCTACCGGATGCATTTGGTGCGATGGTCACGGGCTTTGAACTACAGCCCATGACACTTGCACGAACTTGATATGAAAAATATCTTTCTGCATGGTGATCCATAGAAGGAGGTCTATATGGAGCAACCACCTAGTTTTGTTTCTCAAGGGAAGAGTGCGATGGTGTGTCTTCGAAAATCTCTATATGGTTTGAAACAAAGCCCACAAGCATGGTTTGGACGATTCAGTGAGGTGATCCAGGATTTTGGTTTACAGAAGAGTAGTGGTAATCCCTCAGTTTTCTACAGACACTCAGAGGTAGTCATGATTCTCTTAGTAATTTATGTTGATGGTATTGTTATAACTAAAAGTGATGATGTAGGCATTCTTACTTTGAAGTTGTTCCATCATACTCAATTTCAAACGAAGGATTTGGGACAGTTGAACTATTTTCTTAGCGCTGAAGTTACTAGGAGTAAGAAGGGTATTGTCTTGTCTCAAAGGAACTATACCCTTAACTTACTTCAAGAAATTGGAAAGTCGGGATGTAAACCGTGCAGCAAGCCAATGGATTCCAATTTGCAACTTATGAAGGAAGATAATGACTCATTTGACGATCCTGAGAGGTATAGGAGACTAGTTGGGAAACTGAATTTCCTCACAATTACTCGTTCTGATATCGCATATTCTGCGAGAGTTGTGAGTCAGTTCATGTCTTCACCAACAGTTTGGGTAGCACCAGAACAAATCTTATGTTACCTAAATGGAGCTCCAGGTCAAGGGCCTCTATATCAGAATTATGGGCACACAAGCATTGAATGCTTCACTGATGCAGATTAGGCAAGATCAAAGATGGATAAGAGATCAACTACCGGTTACTGTGTTTTTGTGGGAGGAAATCTGATTTCTTGGAAAAGCAAGAAGCAGAGTGTAGTGTCGCAGTCTAGCGCAAAATCCAAATATAGAGCCATGACACAATCTATGTGTGAAATTATGGTTACAATAGTTACTGGATGAGTTGGAATTTAAAAAGTCGTCACCAGCAAACCAATCCAGTATTTCATGCGCAAACCAAGCATATTGAAGTCAACTGCCACTTCATTCGTGAGAAGATTCAACAAAAGCTCATATTGACAGGTTATGTCAAAACGGGGGATTAATTAGGAGATATCTTTATGAAATCTCTTAGTGGACCTTGAATTGATTATATTTGTAACAACATTTATGCTCCAGCTTGAGAGAGAGTGTTAAGATATGTAAATAAAATAATATAGCTAAATATTAGGGATTAAAGCAAGATATATTAGGGATTTGATTTTATTTACTTTCCTTATAGAGTAGACTCATACTTGTATATATGTATTGTTTGATGATGAATTTCATTCTCTCTTTCTCCTTGTGCCTCGTTAATTATTTTTCAATATTTCGTTCACTAACCAACTAAATTCAAGGAACTACAATAGAAATATGAAAATTATAAGCAAACCACAGATGAAGCATCATATTTCCTAAGGACATGTAACCAAACTAAGGTCTATGTTGTTAGATTCAAAATCTTGGGATACATTGGAATACCTGAAGGAAGGTGAACCATGGAAATAATTCTACCCCCAATCCAGGGTACTATTTTTAGTGACCAATCACCATTTGCCAGTTCAATCGGAGTCCTTGAAAGTTCTCCTCCCTTGTGTCCAGAACCATCTTCCACATCAGGAATATGCTTGATACTTTCTGCATATTGAAACTAAGATGTTAAAAAAGAAAAAAAAATCATCAAATAATATTGAATATATGTATAAAAGGAAATAATCTTTTGACCACAAGCAGGTTGTCAAGTTGATGCAAGTTTTTATATGTTTTGGGTAGGAGTTTTAAAAATAGAATTTGAGATGGCAGATCCATGCACCATTCAACTCCCAAAATAAGATATGAAATGAAACTCTGATACAAATATAAAAAAGGGAAGCTCAACCTAAAGATTTGTTAAATGCATGTTAGAAATGGCAGAGTGATGCAACTACATATTAACATGAAGCTGGCAAGTGCAGATTTGAAAGAATCAACTTCAAAACATATTCATATCATGCAAAAAGGGCATACAAATAATTGTCAGATTTAAATTGACCCATTTATTAACCATATGGAGGAGTCTGTCTAGGAGATTAACTCAATTAACATTCCTCTATTTTACCAAGGATGATTTTATGCACATCAGGAATAAGACCTGATTGAGAAAGTTCCAAAAATATTAACAAAAAGTGGTGATCTGCATTAATCAAATGAGTTAAACAATCTGCATGCCTTTTTACCTAACATGATAAAATGCACTCACTGAATAGATTAAATCAAACATATGGAATTACATATTCCATAAATGAATAATACAAAAAAAAGGGCTTAATTAAAATGGTTTATCTTCAGGTTGACAAAAAAAGTCATATCTAGGGCCAAACTTCCAAGCTGCTTTATGATAAGACAACAAACAGCCATTGCAAATAGTGTCTGAGTTAATGAAATTTGAATGGTTTCGTATTATGACCGTTTGCCAAGAAATGAATGATAGTAGGGGCTTTGAAGAGAAATTTACCTAAGCGCAACCTATGATGCTCTTTGCTAGAAGATATCAGCTTAGAGACCTCAATTTCAGAAGGCATTTCTATTTGCAGATCTTCCCCATCATTACCCCATGCATCAATCTGTTTAAAAAAGATGGATTAAATTATTTTGCAGCATGCTTCTAATTTTTTTTATATGCAAATGTCAGTTTCTTTGGAAAAGGAGACATACCATTGCACCTTCACCAATCAACAGCTGAATATGAAGGCGACGGTTTGGCCTCTTCCACAATCCTTCAGTCTTAGATACTTTGACAGTGACAACTGAAGATTCAAGTTCCGCAACATAATGAGTTAAAAGATATTCACCTTCAGTAAATCCATATCCATCACCATCATCTTCAAAAAGAGAGCCTTTTGCTTTCCCTGTAATAGAAAAGATTTAGCTTTAGTCATAAGATCCCAAACAATCGAAAAATCACTTGAGACTTTTTATGCAGCATAAAAGCCCTATCACTGGAAAATTGTTCAGTACAATTCTTCAAGGAATGAATACCCTGAAAATTTTCTTTCAACCTATTCTACTTGCACCACGGAGTTGATTGATATGGATGTGTCCAACACATACATTCCATTCTTTCCAAGTTTTTCTTGATATTTGAGGAGCAGACTTCCATAACAATGTCCATAGGATATTACAAGACAGGTAATTATCAAAAGATAAACACTTGAACAAACATACATTGGAATTCCACAATCCTTTCCCAACAGAGTTTACACTTAATGATAAGCTAAAGTTGCTTGGGGCAACTTATTAGGAAATTTTCCACTTCTATGGCAACACAGTTTCAAAGTTGGAGGCCCTCATTGACATACACATGGAACCTCTAGGGTTGGCATATTTGCTAAGTGCAAAGGTATTTCTAAGGCTGGAGAACATCTAAATTTTTCTAGAGCGTAAGACATTCCTTCAGCTAGCCTTATATAATTTTGTATAAAAATCAAAGACGATACTTTTGAAGCCCAATCTAACACAATGCAAGGAAAACACAAGAACCAGATAATAATAGCATAAATGTATCAAATTACTTAAAAGTACCATGCTCATCTAATGCTACAATAAGCGTTAAATCATCCGATGGGTTAGATTCACCAACATGTTGATGAGGAGGACCGAAAGGTATAACATATCCACCTTGCAAATATAAAGCTGGTAAATCCTGAAATACCCAAGAAAGAACAAGTAAAAACAAATATCTGCAATTGGCAAAACTAGATGCTCATTAAAGTAGGAAGCTAGTTATTTAGCAACTTATACCGGCTGTGAATCATCAAAGTCAAAGCTCAACCAAATTCCTTTAGGCAACAAGGGTTGTAATTTATCAGATCCCAGATCTGGCATTATGCTAATAACAAATATAAATTGTCAATCTGTAAAGCAAGGTAAAATAAAAAAGATAGAATATCCTAAAAATGAGCACTTTGGTATTAACTTACCACATTTTAATGTTCAAAGGTAACAACTTTATACTACAAGAATCAGTTTCAATTTGCTAGTTCACCAATTAAGAACAGCTTGCAGTAAAATTCAAGATGAAACAAACATCATATAATAAGGGATCAAATTTATTTGTGATATCAATTTTAAGGATATTTTACAGTCTATTATAAAAGGGAAATGTCTCTTTAAACATGTCTGAAGTATGATTCTTGAGGTAGCATAGTTCACGACAAGTTCAAGTTGTTTCATTCCATTTACAAATCATGTTATCATGTTGTTCCAGAAATTTATAATAGACAGTCTTTTAGCTGTATTTGTTGTGCAAACAATAGCTCTTCATTTTCCTACTAAGTTGCTAGAACAAAATAAGGGCTTCACAGTAGTTGTATGACAAAAAAGAGAAGTTACGCTTCTACTGCAACTATGTACAGCCCAATGGTCAGACAATTCTCCAATTAGTTACTCACTCATCATTACAGTTCCAAACAAGACATGGTCTTTGGCAAATTGTTCATTAGCAAACACTGAAACAGTCTTCCAAACAAAACTAAATTTCGGTATGTTGCCTGTCAATTCCTAATAGCAAAGTGCATAATGGGAAAATAAACAAAAAATGCATGAAGCAACATAATTTAAGCGAAAATTACACTATCCTGTTAATTCGTCTTTGAAGGGAGAGATATTGAACCTTGAATAGACCAAAAGTGGGCCCAAAAGGAAGCAACTCTCCAATGTCCTTAAATTGGGATCTTTTGGATCTGCAAAGAGTCATCAGCAGTCCCAATGAAAAGAG
This sequence comes from Gossypium hirsutum, assembly GCF_007990345.1. Lineage (NCBI taxonomy): Eukaryota > Viridiplantae > Streptophyta > Magnoliopsida > Malvales > Malvaceae > Gossypium > Gossypium hirsutum. Next base: position 26,163,248 of record NC_053425.1, read on the forward strand.
CAATACATTTAGTAAGTTATCACAAAACATTTAGTACAATCCTAGTAAGATAAATATAACTGAGTTAATCAAGTAGAGAAACCCACCAGCAAAAAATGCAGGAGTTGCCACAGGAGTACCTCTAGTATGAGCCATATAGAAAAGAGTGTATATATGTGGTATGAGGCGATAGCGCCTTTTTAATGCAAGGCGACATACTTCTTCACACTACTTGACAGAACTGAAGTTAGTTCCAGCACCAAGTGGAAAATGCAGTCTAAAACTAGAACATTAAGAACAATTTAACAAGGAAGAGGAAATAGAACCAAATTGTACAAGATTAATGTGAACATATATTTCAGGTAATTTAGCTATTCATATACTCAGTTTTGCTTATTTTCCAGGTAATAAGTATGTGGATTCTAAATAGAAAATTCACAAATGTAACTTAAAATATACTCATTAAAATAGGGGAATCGAATCCTTAAATGAAAATCTCTGGCAACCAAGTAAATAGTGAAATACCTTTCATAAATAAACTCAAGAAAAAGAAATATCAAACATCAAAGCCTACTCAAGCTCCTGAATCATATCCTCTTAAATGGACATCCAAATTAACCCTTGGCATTAGCAAAACACCTTTGGAGGCTGCTGCAACATGCTCCATCAAACAGTTCATGTAGTGATCTCTAAGTCTATACAAACCTAAGTCATTGCCAGTCATGTATTTTTTTAGGGTTAAATATAAAATTAGTACCAGAACTTTTCCACTCCTCCCACATTGATACTTATGGTTTTTTTTTTGTCCCAGATGGGTACCCAAGTCTAACGCCACTAATTTTTTGCTGACATGCCAGCGCTAGCCAATCGTGTGCCGCCATGTGGTGCCCTCTTGTACCCTTTTTTTTGTTTTTGTTTTTGTTTTCCTTTTTCTTTCTTTTTCTTTTTCTTTTTTCTGGGCCTGCTTCTACCCTTCTTCATCTTTCTTCTTTCTTTCTTTTGTCAACCCCCCTTCCCAAATTTTCACTTTTCTCAGCACCCAATCACCACCATCAACCAACCCCCACATCCCTTAAACCCCTTTAGTTTTCCTCTCCCACCACCATCAACCAACCCCCACCTCTTAAATTTTAACTTCATATCTGTTATATCCTCAATCATGATTTAATTTTCAATTTTACTTTTCAGTTTATTTTATAATTTAATGGTGGACGATGAGTTCCCCGTGCAAGACATGAGCTTTTACAATACTAGTCCGTTGATGAATAGTGTTTGTTTATATGTTGATGTTAACAAAATCCAAGCTTAACCCAAAGTGAAATATATTTTTTACACTCATAAACTGATTTTTTTTTTTTTGAAAAAATTATATATATATTTATACAATTCTTTTTTGTAGAGAATGGTTTTTGGAATGAATTGGGAACATTATATGAAGCAGAAAATCAAAAGCTTTTGAAAGTTAACAATGGCGGACACTGTGGAAACCAGAGATTAATGAAGGAGAAGAAGGTTAAATTTTTCAATGATGCAAAAATTATTTCACAATATTTTTATATGCCAATAACAAAAGCTAATAAAGAGCTTAATGCAAGGTTAACATTATTGAAAAAAAGGTGTAGGGAACTTGGATTATGTCTCAATAGTTTACAAATCCTAATCCAATTATCATTTATTCTTTTTCTCATATTTTCTCAGGAAACAAACTAAAAAAACTGAAAAAAAGAGAAAAATTGAATGCAAAAATCCAAAAAAGAAGATGAACCCAAGACTTAAAATATAAAACAGAGATAAATCCAGAACCTAAAAGCTAAAAAGAAAGTAATGTAAACAAAAAAAAAAAACCATTTTTTTTGTTCTTTCTCATATTTTCTCAGGAAACAAACAGAAAAAATCCAACTACCCAGAAACTTTATTGGGTAATTTGAATCTTTGTAGCCTGAATTTGAACTCGCTTCCTCCATGCCTGAGAATCAAACTCAGTACATTCTACGTCAAACAGAGAAGCAGCAACAGTAGCAGAAGGTGAAGGATATGAATTAAAATCAGCCATTGAAAGCAAACATGTTTAGCAGAGAAAAGGAAATTGGGATAAAGAAAGGTCACAGGGAAAAATAAGAGAAAAGGAAATTGGAAGAAGAAACATCACCAGGAAAAACAAAGAAAGAAAAAAAGAAATAGTTATAAAAATATTTTTACTGATTATTAATATTTTTTAGATTATGACATCACCATGATGTCATTTACGCAACGTGTTACAATCTTATTCTACCATTTGTTCTAAATTTAACAGCGTTAGACTCAGGTACCAATTTAGTTGACGGAAAAAAGTTCGGGTACCAATCTGGGACAAGAAAACTATAAGTTCCAATCTGAAAGAAGTAGAAAAATTCAGATACTAATTTTATATTTAACCCATTTTTTTTATATAATGTACTGAATGTAACTAATATTTTTAATCAGTTCTCATATTTTTCTTTTGCTTTTTCCTCAACTAGTTAGAGCTTCGTTTTTTCTGTTCAATTTCCTCCTCCACTATAACCAGAAATAAGGATAACAAACCTCTTTACCAAATGACCATGGCTCATGGTCAATGGTGCCAGTCTCTGAGTGCCCACGACAGAATGGAAACATAGCACCAAAACCCAACCACCGGCCAAAAAGTTTGGGCGTAGCATTTCCAGCAAATCCACCAATATCAGGTCCGGAGAGTGGCTGACCACTAAGGCCCTACAAATAACATAACATTTAAAACAAAGCAGTAAATTGTTGAACACATAAATCTGTGCTGTCATTTATTTTCCATTTAAAACATAAAGGTGAAGAATTTAATCAGTCGGAGGATCAATCAACCAAAGAAAACATTGCCACAGGTGTCTCTGCATTCTGCACCTTGATTGCGTTTAACAAAATGGTCTAAAGGAATTTTTTTTAAAATTTTATAATTCAGTAATAGGTAAGAAATGGTAGTTCATTCATCAGTGTCCCAAAGAATTACCCACTATAAGAGAAAATGGCCTTCACATGTAAGAATTATCAATTACCGTAGTAACAGTTATATCCAATCTTCCATCTTTCTTTCATAGACATAAAGGGAACAGTACCACTTCAAAGCTAGCTCTATTAATGTGCACTATAGTTTCTTGGCTACAAGAGTGTTGTCAAGGCATGTGCTTACTGCTTATTGCCATACAATAGAAGTGCTTTAAACCCTTTTGGGCAAGGTGCATGAGATTAGGTGCAAGCCTGGTATTCCTAAACATCCTTTTTTTCTCTGCAGGGCAATCAGTGCAAAAAGAAATACTGCTTGATTCGAGTTCTCCTTTATATCTTTTATTTAAACTTTTTCCCATTAGCTTTACCTTCACTAATAAGAAAGGGGATTATATCAAACTCTCTACTTCTTGATATTTGAGTATTCAACAACAAACATAGGACCGTAAGAAAATGATGCATATTACCCAACAAAAGAAAATTAATATTTTGCATGTTTTGTAGATAAATTGGACCACTCTACTAAATATCTTACACTTATTACATTTACACACAAGTACATGAACACATACATGTACATATTGCACCTTCCTTCACTCAGAAGAGTACCCTTTTCCGCCTTGTGCCTCAGGCAAAATAAGGATTCTAGTGCTTAGGGTGCACCTTGCACCCTTGACAATACTGCTATAAATAGACAAACCATTTACCTTCTACACTGTCACTAATACAGCACAGGCTTCACTTCCACACACATAAGACCAGATCCTTAAAATTTTCCATATACGAGAAAAATAAGGCAGCAGAGTGGAAAACTAAGAGAGACATACTTATGACACACAGAAAGTAATAGACCAAGTCAATAGAGAAACTACACATCAAACAAATAAAAAAATTTCGAAATTGACCCATCAATTAAATTAATATAGACAGAGATAAAGCCATGCTTACAGCCTTAAAGTTCAGCTTCACCATGTAAGACAAAGAGAAGAGAACGGAAAGGTAAAAGACATGGTTAAAAAACATGGTTTCATTAGCCCATCTATGCATCAAAAAAAACAACATGATATCCAAATTTGACTTACCAATTGAAGCATCATGGAGATAGACATTTGAAGGTGCTCCCAATTTGAAAGGTTATCTCCAGTCCATGTTGCAGCATACCTTTGGCTCCCAATAAATCCAGCTCTAGTAAGAACAAAAGGACGCTTTCTTCGATCAGCTAATCCCATCCCTTCATAAGTTGACCTTGCCATTAGCATGCCATAGACCTAACATAGTTACCAATACCAAGATCTAAGATTTAAAAATATCACATGAAATAAATTGTTCATTCAGTATTACTTCAACTGCAAATCAGCTGATCAGCATAACCAGAAGGCTGATTGTCCATAATACTAATGAAAACATGAATAAAATATACCACCCACGGTTAGATGCAATGTGGAATAAAAAAATATATAGAAAGACAAGGTTCAGGAACTACATTGTGATAGTGAGCATGATTCTGACAACCACCAAGTTCATGATCACCCCTGTGAATATTGCTCTCTGGCATTGTTTTTGTTACAGTCTGTCAAGAGCAAAGTGAGAACAAATTCCACCGGAAGGGGAAAAAAGCATATAGCAAGATTTCAGAACCACCTTAAAAATAGCTGGCTCGTTCATATCATTCCATATACCATCAACACCATTAGAAATGAAATCTTTAACCAAATTCGTCCACCAAGCACGGGCTTTTGACTGTGTGAAATCAGGGAAAACACAAGGTCCGGGCCACACATCCCCTAAAAAGCAAGAAAAACCTTTTCAGAGCTAAGAAAAAAAAAAGAACTAAGCTTAAACATGAATTTGTAAAGGAAAATACCAACAAAAGGCTTCCCGTCTGCTTTCTGTATCCAAACATCATGTTTAGACCCACTATCATAAACGAAGTAACCCTCTTCATGTTTAATCCCAGGGTCGAGCATCCAAATTGCCTTGAAACCAATATTGTGGAGATCTTTCACCAAAGACTTTGGATCTGGGAAACGCTCCTGAAGGAAATCATTATCGTTCAATTTTCATACAAATATGATACTGAAGTTTCATTGTATGATAGATAGTTTGGGTCTAGTCGTTGCTACTACTGACAGATCTCAGAACATAGAGGATATTTAGTGGGCAGCAGTTGCCACTAACAAAGTATGAAACTGTTGAACAGGACTGCTATTTCCGAATATTTAGTTGCCACACAGAAGAATTGTAACTTTTGCAATTCCAATCTACAAGGGATGTTGAACCTGTTTAACTTTAAATTATTATGGGAGTTTTAAGAGAGTTATCTAGTTTTTTATGAAGTACCTTCACATAAGGAATGTTAATTCTACGAGTGTTTTTTTTGGTCAAATATATTAATCCTACAAGTTCAAGCATTATAAACTCTATCATTACATAAAAATACTCAAATGTAAATCCATTGATAATATATTTAAAGAGGCATCAAACTAATTTTCCCTTTTACCGTGGAGTCAAAATGAAATCCATGAGTATCAAATATATATGAAATCCATGTATTTACATAAATTAAACCAGTGTTCTTCTTATTACCAAATGGTTTTGAACCACTCCGCGTATTGAGCCTATCCTTTGGCAATCACAAGTCAATCGATCATTGTTCACATCTAAATATAGTTACTCTAGTTCGTAGACCAAAAAACCCAACTAATCTCCATGTAGGTTTATTTGAGAGGAATAGGAGAACCACATTAAAGTTAATAATGATAATCTAAAAGAGAACATGCCTTGTCAAAAGTGAAACAACGAAAGCCATCCATGTAATCAATGTCCATCCATATCACATCACAAGGTATACCCTTCTCCCGAAACTTTCTCGAAATCTGAAAATATAATATTAAAGATCGGTATTATCATTCTCAACAATGAAAGAATCATTACAGATATGAGGTGCTCATACAAAAATGAGGAAGAGCATTTCAGCAACTTAGATAACTAAGCACTAACCTCAAGAACTCTCTCTTGAGAGTCATAGCTCCAACGGCATTGGTGATAGCCCAGTGACCACTTTGGAGGCATTAAAACAGTCCCTATGCAGAAAAGTCTAAGGTAATAAGAATAAAAACTGCCAAAATGATGATGTTATGCTTATCAACCTCATCCTCAAATTAGTAATTCCTAACTCAGAATAGCATCTAGCCTACAAAGCCTATCATTTCTATTAATGTTATTGAATTTTCAAGTCAAATATAAAACCTCTCATGTTATTTGACCTCTCATGTTATTTGCTTGAACGGAATATGTATGAATTTATCATTCTCACCTACCTATTCATATTTAATATTTGTGTTTCTATGCTTTACTTACTCTAGTTAATTTACCTAAATACTTGGCAGATTTTTAAAATAAAATACAAGCTTTGAAATCAAACCCAAAGGACCAGAATGGCACCTGTAATCCAGCTTCACAAATTATGTTTTACCAAACCCAAAGCAAAAGTAAGACAATTGCATGGTATGAATGAGAGGTAGAGTAGGATGTAACAAAAACAATAAATAGTTGTGGTTGCAAAAATAAACTCCAAGAATATCAAGGGGCAAAAGCTTAGGTTTAGAAATTACCAATTGCATGAGATAAAGATACCAAAACTGCAGTCGGTGAAGAGAATGGACCAAATGTAATGACAGGAAATGAAGGCAAGGAAATAAATTGAATTCTGCATTCTGTCCTTAGATCAATCTGCTAGATAACAAGTTTATTTGACTGTTACAGGAAAATATATAAATCTACAATAGTTTTAACAGGATTTTAATCCATTTATTACTGAAAAACGGAAAGTCACTCCACCTCACAGCGCCTTGTTGTGTCAGCTAGAATCCCCAGCGCCTCTCCATTTGGAAGAACAGCCAGAACCCAAGGATGTGATTGGTACAATGATGTAGTTTCAGGACCATAACCCCATGCATCAGTGTTCCATGTAAAAACCTACAAGAAGCTTTACTTATCACTAGCAATGCTAGGAAAATAAAATACATTTCATGGCAGCCACGTTTTGCAAATAACTCACTCTTTTTCCTGTTCGCTCTAGCTGTCCACTAACTTCTCCAGTTCCATAAAATGAGGTACCAGCAGGAAACTTAACAACAAGAAAACTCCACTAGATTAGTTAAAGAAAAAAGTAGTGAACAAGAGACTTCAAATTCTACCAGAAAACTTCACCATCAAAGTGAAAACAAATAGGCAGAATGCTAAATGCACAACGGTTCGAAGAGGCAAAATATACTAAAATGCAAAGCAACAACAAACCTCCAGTTTGACAATCTGCTGCCCCAGACGACACTCAAAAGAAGGGATATATGAAGGAGTCTTGTTACTCATGACTGGTACATCCCTGCTTTTGTTATTTATAAATGAAAGACTCGGATACACTGCTTCTCTATCATTTGCAGAGCAGTCGAACCGGAAAACCCCATCCTCCAAGATGGGCTGAAAAATCATTTTCCCTGCAGTGGAGTCTGATGTTGCTGCCTTCACTTCAGAATCAGTCATTTTAGATATTAGCCTTCTCCCAGTAAGCTTCTTGCTATAACTCTTCTTTCTGCATGCCAAAATATTTATTAGAAGAGTAGAAAGAACATAACATATCACTTTATAACAAAGCCAAGAAAAGCTTAATTCTAGAAGAGCGACATAATTTTAACACTACATGCACACACAGACATTTACATTTACGCACAAAAATGATTGCAGATTATTACTCTATGCATATCTCAGCACTCATCAGAAAAGCCCAAAGATATCCGGAGATGCACCAACATTCCAGAATAAAGAAGGATCAAATACGGAAGATAAAATGGTTTTATGAGCAGCAGTTGCTAAAACATAATTGACCTTTTAATCTAAAGGCTGAACTTGATGGGTTAAAAGAAGGCAGCAGGAAACAGGAAATAAGAGTGAGTGAGACTGCAGACAAAAGAGTTAAATCAAAGTTAATATCGAGGCATGCTGTGGCAGTTAAAAAGCAATGGCAGTTTAAGATAGAACCGATATGATTGTGCTTTTACTTAAATTAAGCATTAAATGGCATGTATTAACTGCTTGTCCGTGAATAACAGCTCCTTCCTATCATCACCATTCTTGTTTTTGGTTTTGCAACAAGAATAAAGCCAGAAGCGAGACTGAATTCAAAATTAAGATATAAAAACTCTATAATCAAATAAAAGGGAAGATGATCGAGTGAAACAATCAAGCAAATAAAGCAAGAGAAAAGAAGAATCCATTCAAAATAATAATAATAATAAATAAAAATGCAAAAGCGAATTAAAGCAATGCTTCACGAGCAGAAAGATCATGAATAAAGCAGAAAACACTAAACCTGAAGAGAAATTTGGATGTTGATGATGGTGGAGAGGGATTAAATCGACTAAATGCTAGGGGACAAAACGATAATTTCAAGACTGCTCCGCCGTTCACACTGTTGCTAAGGCCCACTGACATTTCCATTTCATTTCAACAATAATATGCAAACACCACAATGACTTGCTGCAGAAAAAATAAAAATAAAAATAAAAAATTCTGTTTGGAAATGATACACCTGTCTACCTGCCAAACTGAATGAGTCGGGCATTTTGTAATTCGGACCTTTTCAAATCACTTTATATTATTATTATTAGAAAATAACAGTTTTAGTGATATTTTTACACTTCAAAAGTGTTTTGTAGGTACAATAAAATATTAAAAAATAAATATATAAAATAAATGTGAGTCGTGGTGTCTTTTTTAAGTCAGCTGCTGCAATTAAAAAAATGTAATGTTACTCCTTAAATCTATTTTTAAAAACGTTTAACTTATAACTTAATATCTAATTTTTTGTTTTTTTTGGTACTTAACTTCTTTTTTAATCACAAGTAGTGTTTAAATTATATTTTTTGTTTCTTTTTTTCTTCTCATATTAAGCTTTTTCTCCGAGTGCTAGTATTTTGAGCTTCATGGTTTTGATTAAGGTTTTCAAAACTAAATTAATAGTCAAATTAGTTAGGCCACCAATTTTTAATTTAATCAATTCATTTGGTTCTATCAAATAAATTATTAAAAATTAAAAATATTTAAAATATTTAAATATTAAAATAAATAGGTGGTTGAACCTCTTGTTTAGCTTAGTTCAATTTGTTTATATCAATTCAATCTGTATCTCCAAGTTGGTAGGTTGGTTGGTTCAATTCAATTCTAAAAACACTAATTTTGGTGGATGAAAGAAATTTTTCAATCTCATCATGTCAAGCAAGCAAAAGGTGAAGCTTGAAAACATAATTTTGATATAATTTTACACAAGCTTTTTCATCCACATTGTTTCATCTTTACTAAATTTAAATTTTTAACTAAATTGGTGTCACAAGTTAACCAGACACTAACTCAGTTGAATAAGTTATAATTTTATTGAAAAATAAGTTATGTTATTATGAGGGTTCTTTTCTCTTTTTATAATTTTATAAAATATATATAAAAAATTCATATGTAATTACAATTGAACCCGTGACATGCGCATCTACAAAATTTTAATTTTACCACTTCAACAAAAATTTTGTTTTAATTTAATATAATTTGTAATATTTTTATACAAAAAAATTGTTTTCATCCACACCGTAATATCTTTACTAATTTTAAGCCCTAATTGAATTGGTATCATAAGCTAATTGGACATCAACTCTATCATGGAGATGATTAAAATAACTTTTTATATATAGAATAAGTTATACCATTACATGGGTACTTTGTCTTTTTATATTTTTTTATAAAATCAATAAAAAAAGCATACATAATGAGATTTGAACCCGTAACACATACATCTATAAAATCTCAACTTCACCACATGTGTAACACCCCTAAAATTATTATAAAATAAAAGTAGTAGTAAATTGAAATAGTGTATAAATGATTTTCCGGTAAAGTGCGAAAAAGACATAAAGATGATAAAAGAGAAGTTCGAGTGATGTCAAAGAAATTTTAATTAAGAGGTATGTCGTGATACATTAATTTAAAGCAAGGACTAAATCGTAAATATGTGAAATATTTATGGTTAAAGTATAAATATTTAAAAATTGATGGATTGGTGTGTAAAAGAATTGAAGTTGAAGGATCAAAAGTGAAAATAATCGAATCTATTATGACATGGAATTGGCATATATGGATCAAATTAAAAAAAATAGAGACTTGTGAGGGACTAAATTATAATTTTACCAAATTAAGTGATGATTGGAGGAAAAAAGTTGTGGAGAATGTTGAAAGGTAAAATAATCATTTCTCAATCAATATAATTATCATGAAAATATCATGATAATGAAGGACATTTGTGTTGAATTTGATTGGTTAGGTTTATTTTATTATTATTTTACTATTATTTTAATATAAGATATTTTTATTATTTAATTAATGGTTAAGAAAATAAAAAGGATATGATGATGGAAATTTCTCCATCTTTCTTGACTTTCACTTTCACCATTCTTGAAGAAAAGAAAGTTTTGCTTACTTTTCAATTTGGTCCTTTCCATCCAAATCTACCATTTTTACCTAGAAATCAAAAGAATCTTCATAGCCACCAAGAGAGAAAAATGATAAGAAGTCTTTGGAGAGCAAAAATATCAATTTAGATTCAAGAAAGATAGAATTAGAGGAGAGAGAAAATCAAGCCAAGAGAATAAGAGAGAGAAAGTGAATCAAGTGATAAGGAGAAGAGAAAAGCAAGTGACTTTTTTTTATAGAAAAGAGATAAGTACCAATGAATTTCCTTGTTATTTAAGGTTTAAAATGTGAACTTTGTGTAATAGGTAATAAGTTAGTAAAATAAAATGTGAAATAATTTAACATGTAAAGTAGAAAATTATGATTAAAGTATAATAGATGTGTTATGAACTGATGAAAAAGGCATAAAGTATTGAATATTTGAAATTATGATAACAAGGATTAAATTGTAAAACTTGAAGAAATATGTGATTGAAATAAGAAAATTGAAATACATGGAACTTTGATATGTGAAACAAGATATTGAAATAAATTATGTGATTAAAGTGTTACAAGGAAGAAAATTGATTAAATATGCTAAATTAGTGAATAGCATTTATGTAAAAAATGACTAGATTGAAAAGTTACAAAAGCTTAAGAGAAAATATTTGATAAATGAAGAGTGTAGTTAAATAAAGTTATGAAAGCTTAGGAGAGTATAAAAATACATGATTATTGTAACTCAAATTATAATTGTTCTTTAAATTGTGGATAGACAAGGACTAAATTGAAAAAGTGTAAAAAAAGTATAGTTAAATAATGAAATGTATGAAATCTAATATATGAGAAGAAAAGTTGATAAAGAGAATATGTAAGAAAGTGTGACGAAATAGTATATGTATGAAAAGTGAAAGTGAGATTCTAGAAAATATTGTATGTTTGTGATGTTTAAAACTAAAACGTGAACTTTGTGAAATTTACGATTAAAATAAAAAAAGTGATGTGCATAAAAAATTGATATGTGAAATAAGAAATTAGGACGAAGAAAAAATCTTAATGTTTGAGACTCAAAGTTCGTGAAATGTTAAATAGTAAGCTCGAATGAAATGAATGAGAAAGTTTAATGAAATCATGTTAAACGTGAAATTAAGCATTCGTGATTAATTATTAAATCCAGTATCGTGAAATGCCCATGTAGACTAGAGTTGAACTTCATGGATATAGTTTGTAACAGCCTGTTCCAATGAAATCGGAACAGCGATTTCGGGACCACAAATTCAATGTGTGAATAATTATTTTATTATTTTTTAGTGTCTAAGACATATTGGTAAGGTCATATAAAAATTTCATTAAGAAATTTTATCGTTTGCATGTTTAATTAAGTAAAAAGGACTAAATCGTAATAGGTGCAAAAGTAGAGTTCTAGTAGCTAAAAGTATTAAAGGGCTATAAAACTTTAAAGTAAGAGTACTTAGATGGTAATTAGACCATTTAAGTGATAGTGAACATTTATGAGATTAGTTTTATTGAAATTATGGATGTTTTAAAAGGGTAAAAGAGTAAATAGGTAAAGTAAAGTAAAAATTAAGTAAAATTAACATATCATCTTCTTCCATTTGGTTTTCTTCAACCGAATGTTCAAAGGAAAATTTGCTAGGGTTCGTTCGTCTCAAATTGCTTAATCTAGCTAGCCTAGGGACTAATTTACAAAAATGTTAAAATATTAGAGTTTTTCCATGAATGTTTTCATGTGGTTTTTGATGTTTTATGGAAGAAAATACATCTTTGTTGTTAGATAAACAATTTTTGTGAAGTGATTTTTCTTGAAAATGTCAATTAGGGATTTAATTGAAAATGTGTAATATTCATGGTGAAAATTGTGAAATAATGAATTTTATGAGCTGCTATGGAACCATATTAAATTTGGCTAGCTTGGGTAGGGATGAAATTGCATGAATTTTAATTTACGAGCTTAAGGACTAAATTGTAAAGAAATCAAAACAATAGGGGCAAAAGTGTAATTTTGAAAAAAAATGATTTTTGGATTGAATTGAATAAAATGATTATTGAATGGATTGAATTTGATTATTTTTTATCAAGTTAATCCTCGTACGTGTTTAGATCGAGGGAAAGATAAAGTGTCAGACTAGTCGATCCTATTTCATCATTTTGTGATCAAGGTAAGTTTGTATGTTTAAATAGCATTTTAATGTTATTTGATTTAAATGCTATTATGTTGTTTATCATACCATGTCACAACAAAAATCCAACGACGTTTTGAAAACTATTGAGCCCCGTTTGAACCTTAAGAATACATAGGATACAAATGATATGTCATTAGGGTTACCATGTTTTGGGTGCTGGTCCTAAATGTCCTACCGGTGGCTGAGTTCTGACATTTGTTGCAGATACACGACAGCTTGTGTGAGTAGCACCGTGTAGCTACGTTTCGACCAACAGCTTGTGTGAGCAGGCCCATTTATGGCTCGTATGAGCATCTATGAAAAGGGAAAGGAAAAGGAATGGTTTCAACCATATGTTTAGCACACTTAGTGTGAGCTTTCCCATGTATCCGATATTATTCTAAGTGGTTCAACTGATATGAAAAGAGATGAACTGGCAAGGGTTCCAATGATTTTCACTATGAAATTATGGAAAGGTATGAAGTACTGATAAACAAAGTATGTATATCCATGTTATGAAAGGTATGATTTCATATGATTTATGATTAGGAGATTTACCTTACCATGTGATGAATTTTGTTAAGTTATGTGATTAAGCACTAACTTGTGTTGATGGTGATGCTTAGGCTTGTGCCAAGCTCGTGATGGATTGATTCATATTTATTTTTAAGCTTAGGCATTAAAATGGTAAGCATTGTTCATGATTTACGAACTTACTAAGCATAATATGCTTATGACGTGTTCTTTTCTTTGTTTTATATATTAGTATAAGCTCGATTGGTTTGGAAGCTCGTCGAAGACCTATCACACTATCGAACAACTATATCGGTAGATTTTGATGTTTTGAATCATGGTTATAATGGCATATACAGGTGACTTGTGTTTGATGAAATGGTCATTATGTTTGGCTTGTAAATGTGGTGTTTTGGTTGATGAACTTTTGTCATTTTAATGTTTTGATGGTGGATGTTGAAATGGTCAAGTGAATGCATGTTTTGAATGACTAATTTGGTATGCTTGAATGTGATTTTGTCATGTGGTCATTGAGGTAAGATTGGTATGGAATTTTGGTTGGAAGCATATGGTTGATGAATGGCTAAATCATGCATATGTTTAAATTGATTTGATGCTATGTGATTGAGGTTCCTTTTGGCATATTAGTTGTATGGTTAGATATCATGTTGAATTAGCTTTATTATGCATGTTTTAGGTACATTTTAAAGCTTAAATATATGTGTAAATGGCTTGTATATGTGAGCATAGTTTGGGTGAAAGAAACGGCTTGAAAATGGTCTATTTCTTGTCCACACGGCCGAAGACACGGGCATGTGTCTCAGCCGTGTGTGACACACAACCATGCGACACAGCCATGTGTCCCCTGTAGGTTTCAAAGGGTTACAAGTTAGGTAGTTACATGGCCTAGCACACGGCCTGGCACACAGGCATGTTTGCTTGGCCGTGTGGCCTAAGTCAGAGAGTTACATGGGCACAAACATGGGTTGGGACACGGCCATGTGTCCCTACTTCAAATGTCCACACGACCTGAGACACTGGTGTGTGTCTTAACCGTGTGACCCCTGCAGTATAAAATTTTCTATTTTTTTCCATGAAATTCTAAATGTTTCCAATTTAGTCCCAAATCGTTCCTAAAGTCATTTTAAGGCCTCGAGGGTTCAAAAAAGGGACAATATGATTGTGTTTGATTGAGCTATGATGTGTTTTATAAAATGGTTGAAATTTAATGTTTTAAGTTAAAAATTTTTGGTAATGCTCCATAACCCTATTCTGGCAACGGATACGGGTTAGGGGTGTTACATAGTTGGCATGTCATAGGAACCCGAACACTCCCGTGTAAATCATGATATTCGAGAATTTAACATTTCAATGCTCCTATACTGTTATGCACTTTAATGCCCATTTTCTGGCACTTTTGTGCTTCGTGTTTCATGATGGTTTTCGTGTATCCGTCTGATTCAAACATGTCTAGCATAGGCTAAAAAGTCGTGGTAAGTGATTTTTGATAAAAAGTCTTATTCTTGTTAATCCGTGTAATAATAAAAATAAAAATAAAAAGTGGAGCAAGTATTATTGAATTTTGTAATCTTGGAATAACCTAATGATTATTAAGATATATCCGTGAATTAAAATGATAATATTACTCGTGACAACAAGCAAACAAATAAATAAATTCTTGTAACACCCCTATACCTGACTCAACTATCAAGTTGAGTATAGGAATGTCACATTTGAGTACCAGAGTAATCCTAGTTAAATTTAATTATCTGAACCCTTTTTCAATCATATTTTAACCCTACGAACATGTTTTTAACATATTTTTAGTGTACAACTTAAAATCGAGTGAAACTTTTCAGTAAAAATTCATTTTGAATCATTCTTATGCAGAACAGGGCCCAAATTATTGATACTAGTACTAATGTATCGATACCTAGGCTTAGGTATCAATATTCCTGTTGTATTGATACCGTTTTGAGCTTTGAAGTTGAAAAATTCAAGAAAAATACCCTATGTATCGATAGCTTGTCCAATATATCAATACTTCCTTCAGAATATCAATACTTTGAGCTTGATATCAGTACCAAAATGACATTTGATGCTTTATTTTATGCCAGGGCTAATTTACCACCTTAGTCCTCCATATTTTACCCTTTTTTAACCCTTATTTACTTGTCAACTGTAACCATATCAATCCATATACCAAATTAGCTCCAAGCATCCTTTAATCCTAATTTCATTTACCAATTCATAAACATATAATTATCTCATATAATTTTAAGCAAATATCAAGTTTTACAATTAATTAGATTTTCATTTCAACCTTAAAACATATCAACTTTATTATCAAAAGTCGTTACCCAACCGCTTATTTCTTAAACATATGATGTTTTGTAATGAACCTTATGAACATGCCATTAATTTCAAATTTATAAATTTAACACAATTATCAATATTTTACAAATATATCATTTAGAGTATTTACTCTAAAAATAGTTTATCCTCTCTACATGTCATTATTATTAATATTTACCAAAAAATTTGTCAATTAAGGCTCATTAATTCATTTTATATTAGTCACTTACTTAGTATTTCAATAAAACATTTGCACTTACTTTATGTATTAGCAAAACCATCCTCTGTAACAATTTCTTTGTATTATAACTCTTTAAATATTTTCCTCCTCTTCCTACTCTCCAGTCAACATCCTTAATGTTTTTATATATGCATAAATCTTTGGATCTTAACATATCATGCCTATGATTGGCATTAATTAAGGATTCTCTAATCACACATACATACTCTTATCAAGGCTATCCATTTGAGTGGCAATGACTAAAATATTTATATCTCGGTCTACAAGATTCTGAATTAAGATCCACCTCTTTTTTGTTGAAACTAGACTCAATAAAATTTAATTTCATATTTAGTATAATATCTAATTTAGTTTCTACAATTTTTGGTGAGTTTTCAAAATTAAGCTATTACTACTGTCCAAAACTGCTTTAGTAAATACACTTATTTTTCCCATGGAAACTTGATGCTTTGTATAAATTTACTTACTTAGTCTACTATTTTATTTAAATTCATATAGTATGCAATCTAATCATAAAACATTTAACTCAATTCTTTGAAATACAATTAAAACCTAGTTTAGGAACGTTTCTCAAAAGTGATTTTGGGGAGACGTTAAAATTTTCAGCTTCTCAAAAAGTGTTTTTGAGCCAATTTTTGTCTTGGGAGAAACATTTTTTCTCTAAAAAATTAGCTTTTTTAGAATTCTTTTTTCCAAAAGTGTTTTTGTCTCAAAAGTGCTTCTTAGAAGCAATACTAAACACACCCTAAAGCTAACATGAAAACTTACCTCTTTTACCAATGATTTCTTCCTTTTTTGTTTATTTTCCTTTCCTTCTTCAATTCATGACCATCCTTCTTTTTCTTTCAATTTTTTCTCCACTTCCATCTACTAATTCCTTTTTCTAAATTTATGTACACACTCTCTAGGATTTTTTTTCATTTTTCTTCTTTGTTGCCTAGGGAAATTTCCAAGAAATTTAAGAGAAATGGCATGACAAAGGACTAATTTGCATAAAAAGTAAAACTTCCCCCTATTTATACTAGTGATGGACGATGGTGGGATAATAAAGCTTGAAGAATTTTCTTCAATTTTCATAAAAATCTCTAAATTAATTATTATTAAAATATTATAAAAAATCTATTAGTAATAATTTTAATCCAATGGTCACAATTTCTTCGTACTTTTCAGCCTAATCTAATGGCCCAAATTTGTCCATAACCAAAGATATTTTCCCATAATTATCTTATTTAAGAAATGACTATTTTACCCTTGTACTTTCTCTACAATTCTATCTTTTTTATGACATATTCTTAGTAAAATTTACAATTTAGTCCTCATATCTTCATTTGTTCAATTTGGTCCTTCTAGACCCTTCCACCCTTAAGATATTTGTACTATTAGCCCTTCAAAATTTCTATATTTATACTTTAACCCCTCACATTTTTAATATTTACACTTGGACCATAGAACTTTTTATATTTTTATGATTTAGCCCATGACTCAAATTAATATTTTACAATATACTTCTTATATCGATTTTCTCTAACATCCCTCATCATTTACTTTCTTTATATCTTATTTCACTAAAAAATCTATCTCATATTATTTTTTACCAAAGGGGTTTTAGGAATGCTACAATTCTAATTTCATGGGTACTTACTGATCTGTCACAAGCTTAACGCATTATTTTTTTAACGCGTAGGTACAAGTTAGACAGCAAGTGTTAGATCAGAAGATGACGCTAGCTTATCTCATCACATCCCCTAAGCATGGAAAGAAGTAAGGTTTAAATATTTTGGTCCTATATATGGCATGTACATAGGTAATGTTGGTTGAAATGAGATGTGTTGATGGACCTAATTGAATAATATGAATACTTTCTTAATCTTATAAAATTTTCCATAATTTATGAAATTATGATAGGTTATACAACTATTGGAATTTGGAGTTGAGTCTATTGATTGAATTGAGAACTGGATTGGTTGAATTTTTTTTTGGAGTCTTGGACAGGAACCAAAATGTTAAAGAACTAAAATTTGGTATAGGAATTTTTCTTTGATTTTTCAAACTTTTAACCATACGATGGTATTGATACATGGCCAAAGGTATCGAAATTTCAAGGTAAGTATCGATACTTTGACTAAGGTATCGATACTAGTGGCTTTTATTGAATTTTCTTGAACTTCGAAGCTAAAATTAGTATCAGTACTTAACAAGGGTATCGATTCCTATATCAATGTAACGATACCATATTGAAGGCTATCAATACTTTCCCTCAAAGAACATTTTTGTGTTCTATAAATTGTTAAGACGAGATGTCATCTGAAAATTTATCAGGTTTTATTCAAAAATTAAGTTGTAATCATAAATATCATATTTGTACTAATAAGATATTTATTAAGCAAAGCTCAACTTATCTGAATGTGTTTGTTGTTTCGCTGGAAACAAATGTAGCATTCCTATATCTTGACCCAACAGCTAGGTCAAGTATAAGGGTGTTACAGCATAAGCCAAAGCTTTATTTTGGTTTTGATTTTTTTTTTCAATATTGTTACACAAAAAACTTTTTTCATCCACATCACTATATCTCTACCAACTTTAAACCCTTAATTGAGTTAGATGTTATTTTTATATGCACACATGTATTTTAAATATGTGATACTTGTTGGTAATGCAAATAAATTGGGAAAAAAATATTTTTAAATAGTTACGATTTGAAAAAATAAGAATCTATTTTCTAAACGGTTACCATTTGACATAATCAAAATCTGGCTATTCAGATTTTTAGGAATTTGACCCTACAAATTTACCATTTTTCCCATTCAGAAAATAATATAAATGAGAGTTCATTCTCCTCATTTTTCATTGAACACAACAAGAGAAAAATAACTTCTCTCATCCTTTTATTCTCTAAATTCTGGTGTTTTGCGAAATTCTACGAGAGGGAAATTCTGTCTAAGAGATTGAGTTTTAAACGAGACCTTTTTGTGGCCTTTCCAATCTTTCCTAGTAATTGAATCTAGTGTGGTTTCACTAGTTTTCTTCCAGTTTATTTTCTGATTAGATTTTCGACCAACTACTTTCGTTTTTTTTTTCGATTTGATTCCTTTCAAGAAGAGCAATACCAATTTTGTTCCACCTTTTTTATTTCAGTGTACGAATATTGAAGCATTGTGTTAACCTTGAGGGTGACATACACTACATGATTACATCGATTAGGGAGAATTTGCTTCTAAGGCACTGGTTCTACCATGACACAGTGATTGTTTTATTTATTTACACTCAATTTGGTTTCCTGTCAGCCCTAACAGTTTCATTTTGCAGTAGTATATTTCCAAAAATTTGGAAGCAAGTTATACTATTGTTTAAACATGAGAATTATTTCCTTTTCTTGTTGTTGGAACCAATGAAGGCTCGTACAGACAATGAGCTAGAGTACACTCGAGGATAGTTGGAGAAAGTGAAGTGTCTTATTGAGGCAATCAGTTTGAGGCACCTGAGTTGTGCAAGAGTGTGCCTAAGTAGCGTTGGAGCGTTTCCAAGCTCTATCTATGTTGGCTAGTAGGGCATTGTGACCAAGATGGGCTTGGAAGGCTGACTGGCTACGCGCGTGCGCATTAAAACACTGAATTTATGAAATTATTTTTATGGTCCGGTTTTACTGCAAACGTTTAATGTCAGTTGCAATATTTATAATGTTACAATGAAACATCAAAGTATTCCAAGGATCGAACCTAAATGAAGAAACGATTGAGCAATGATCAGCATACATAATAGTCTAAGTGGCTACTAATACGATTTTATAGTATGGCAATTCATAAAAGAAAATTTTGTAATAAAACTAAATATTCTACTCTAAGGACTAAATTGCAAGAAATATAAACTAACGAGGTTATCCAACAAACTGAGAACGGAGGTTTGTTGACTTCGATGTGCTTTACCAAATCTCGGTTTAAGGACATAAATCGCTTAAATTACTAAGTGGCTCTGTTTTATCTCTCAATCTCAACTTCACTAACATCG
The DNA here is from genome assembly GCF_007990345.1 of Gossypium hirsutum. Classification (NCBI taxonomy): domain Eukaryota; kingdom Viridiplantae; phylum Streptophyta; class Magnoliopsida; order Malvales; family Malvaceae; genus Gossypium; species Gossypium hirsutum. Next base: position 26,183,009 of record NC_053425.1, read on the forward strand.
ACGAATTTGGTCTGATTTATCTCTAGATCTCGCTGATTAATCCGGGACTAAGAAACGGGCGCGTGACAAGATTACCTCTCGATCTCACTTTATCTTGATATTCCCTTAGGGACGTCGCTACCTAAGTTCTTAGTTCTATTCAAATTAGTCCAATTTGTTACACTTTAGTCCCTTGTCCAAAAATTTTACTTTATCCACATCTCCACCAACCAACCTCTTTAAAGGTTAAGTTACTCATGCTTAAAGTGAAAAAATTAAACATAACAATGGAAAACAAGGCAACCATGAAAGTGAAGTCTAAGAAAAATAGGAAAGTTGAGATTTTTATGTAAGAAAACTTAAATAGCATGAAACCTAAAGCATTTAATAAGACAATATAAGGCAAGAAACATAAAAGGAACAAGCTTTAACAGATTTAAAGTAAAATAAACTGAAATACATTAAACTAAAGCTTAAAAAGTCTTGAAATAAAAATACAAGGACTGCAATGCAAATGAACCTTAGCTATAGTTTAACTAACATCAAGAATAGCTAGAATAAGAAGTAAATATAGAAAATAAAGTCTAATCTAAGGTAGAAGAAGAGAAAAACTAAAACCCTTAGAAAGTGCAGAAAAAACTAAAGAAAACCTAGAGAAAACTAAACTTAAAATTAAGCTAAAATGTGTCTCTCTCATCCTCAGCAATTTTTGGCTATTTTGAAGGGTGTTCTGATAACTTTTTGATGCCAAATTTGGCCCTACACGGGCCTTGTGTTATTAGTAAGCTAGGCAGATAAAGGGTGTCCTTTTTGTCCAAGTTTGTCACATTGACAAATGAGATATCACGATACCCAGAGGAAGATATCGGAAAACCACTAATGCGCCTCCCTAGTTTTCTACATTGTCGGAGGTATAACAATTCCAAGGGTTGGATATCGCAATACCCTTGCCCTAGATGTCTTTCTTGCTCGTGTTCAACCTTCGACACATCCCTATAGTACTCAAACACACGTTAGGCCTCCAAATGGAACTATCAGCCAATTTGGATAAAAGAAATGAGATAAAAATGAGGTGTTTTCACTTATTACTCAAAAATATTAAAATAACGAAAAACTATCAGCCGACGAAAAACTAACTTGCCTTGTAGATTTGTGGCAGATCAAAAGCCTTGGGAGTTTGAGTTGGTCGGAGGACCTTTGAGTTTGAGTTGGTCAGAGGACCCTTGAGTTTGAGTTGGTTGGAGGACACTTGAGTTTTAGTGGGTTGGAGAACTCTAGAGTTTAAGTTGGTCAGATGGCCCTTATGTAACAGCCCAATTTCGGTGAAATCGGAATAGTGGTTTCGTGACCACAAATTCGATTCGAAAATAAAATTTATTTTAATTTTATTATATGGTTCATATTATGTTAGAAATGTCGTGTGAAAATTCTGATAAGAAAATTTTACCGATTATGTGTTTAATTACTGGAAGTACCTAATCACATAAAATGCAAAAGTTGAATTCTAGTAGCTAGAAGGATTAAATAGCTATGGAATTCAAAACTTGAGGTCCTTATATGGTAATTATACCATTAATGAAAAGTAAGTTGATATTTTTGGATGATTCATCCATGGAAAATTAGAAAAATGCTAAGGACTAAATTGGAAATCAAAATAATTAAAAGATGATAAATTATGAAATAGAAATAAAAATCATTTTATATAATCTTCTTCCCCAAATATTCCATGAAAACCCTAGGAAAGAGAAAGCAAGCTTTCTTGGCCAAATTGGGTAAGTTTTATTGTCCCGTTTTTAGTAATTTTGATATTTTTGAAATCAGGATAGCTTAATCTATCTATTTAGGGGATCAATTTGAAAAGTTATCAAAGTATGGAAATTAGGTTATGGATGAATATGCTGAAATTTTGAAATTTATGGTAGAAAATGAAAGATTGTTGATAGATAAACAACTTTTACAAAGTGTTTTTTTTATGAAAACATGATTTAGGGACTAAAATGTAAAGTTGTGAAAATTGAAGAAAAATTCTGAATTTTATAGAATATATGTGCTATAAATTTTATGGTGAAATTTGTTAGGCTTGGAATAGGATGCAAATTGCATAATTTCATTTTCCGAGCCTAGAGACAAAATTGGAATTTATGGAAAAGTTAAGGGCAAAATGGTAATTTTTCCAGGATATAAATTGAGTTCACTTGAATATGAAATGTGATAAATTGATGTTAAATTTACTCGTATAGATCCGGATGGACCAAATTCAGAGCTAGAACGAGGAAAAGAGGAAAATATCGGATTAGTAGATTTTATGTACACGAACATTTGTCGACGTAAGTTCGTGTAACTAAATTGTGTATGTTTATATTCTTGAATTAAATGTTGTGTTTGTGAATTGTATAAATATTTTATATATATGAAATTAAAAATATATCTGACAAAGCCCGATTAATAATAATGCCCGATAAATAATAAATGATAAAAATGTTACTTATATGCTTGAAATGAATATGGAATGTGTTTATTTGAATTATATGAATGTTATAGATGTATAAAATATTCACATGCCTGATAATGCTTGAAAAATATTAAATCCTATTTGAATAAATGAAAAATCGATGGATATGTGATTTTTCGAAATGAATGAGATCCTACATTTGTTGCGGATAGGTAATTCTGAAAGAAGTCCTCTGGAGCATATGTTATAGATTGGATTTAGTCTGGATGGGTAATCTTGATTAAGCTCTTTAGAGCATATATCATAAAAAGGATTTAGTTTGGACTGGTAATCCTGACTAAGCTCTATTGAGTATATATATTGGAGATAGGATTCAGCCTGGACTGGTAATCCTGTTGTATATATATGTGTGTGGCTCGAGAGTGTACTCTCTGAAATAGTACCTTATGGGTACCATTGGACATGAATTGACGAATTCTGATTTGTACACCTTGAGTGTACTACCTGTGTATCCATCAATATTATGAACAAATTCAACGGATAAAAATCTAAACATGAGAATATATGAATAAGAAATGAGTTATTACACGTATTTGTCTGAAATACATGAAAATGAGGATACATGACAACTGATATATGAAAACATGAGATGATTGATATATGGTAATATGGGATGATGATATTTGTACATGAAATTTGTTTGATGAGTATGTTCATCCTTGATTATAGATTTGTGCCCCTTGAGTGTACTATCCATGACCTTGATATTTCGAATGATATAAGTAAAGTTTTGACATGAAATAATCTGAACTCGAGATGAACTATTATGAAATTATATTTGTAATATAAAGGGATGATTTATACATGTTAAATGAATACATGTTGTGGAAAGCATATGCACCTGGAAACTTAATCGATGTTGAGCCCATATATGTTTTGATGTTATTATGGAAGATATGACTAACAAGGGCAATGAGGATATGTGTAGGGCTTGAGGTCAAATTGAATAAATATGCCTTACATAGTTACCTCAAAATAGAATGAATGGTGAGTTAAGCACCATGTTATACGAACTTACTAAGAATTTTATGCTTAGTTTTATTTCCTTGTTTTATAGTAAATTGGAAGCTTGTTGGATTGGAAGCTTGGCAAAGATCACTCACACTATCCATCAGCCTATTTCGGTACATATGGTAAATTAATTATGGTTATAATGGCATATATAGGTTAAATTGGCCATATTGGCATGTAAATGTAAATGATTATTGTAATCTAGCCATTGGAATGGCTAGTGATGATTATGTTTTGGTATATGTATATATGTATTAAGTTTATTCTATAGGGATAACATAAGTGTTTATTATTGATTGACTGAGAAATGTTAAATGAGTATGCTTATAAAAGGTAAGATTAAAAGCATGAATGCATGTAACAATATATCATATTAGATGTTATAAATTGCTTGAATTCAATGCTTAGATTGGTTGATGTTTGGATGTAAGTTTGGTGCAGGAACTTAGTAAAAAAATTTGGGTGAGAAATGAAGCTAGAAATGGCTTTATTTTGTCCACACGAGCAGACACACGGGCGTGTGTCTAGATCATGTGTGACACACGGCCTGGTATATTGGCGTGTGGTTAGGCCGCGTGTCCCCTGCATCTGAAATTTAAGAAACTAGAATTCTCAGAATTGAGCACACAGGCAGAGACACGAGCGTGTTTCTCAGCCGTGTATGCTACACGGCCTAGAACACGGACGTGTGTCTTGGCCGTGTGAAACCTGCACCTAATTTCGAAGAATTTAATTAACCACATGGCCTAGCACATGAGCGTGTGGCCGGCCGTGTGGCACAAGTCAGAGAGTTACACGGGGTCTAACATGGCCTGCAGCACGGGCGTGTCCTAGGGTCCACTGGTGTGTCCCTTGGACCAAACGGGCGTGTGAACTCTGTAACTTGAAAAAATTTTGAAATTTCACGAAAAAATTTTAGAGCTCTTGATTAAGTCTCGATTCGATTCTAAAGCTCATATTGGGCATCGAGGGTCCATTTAAGGGACGTTACGAATAATTTCAGAAAGTGAATAGTAATTGTTGTAAATTATCTGAAAATGTTTTGAAAGTTCTAGTAATACTCCGTAACTCTGTTCCGACGACGGATACGGGTTTGGGGTGTTACACCTTGAGTTTGAATTGGTTGAAGGACTATGAACAAATCGTTGTATCTTTGTGTTTGGGATAGGGCTTATAATGCCCTTAACCATGATAAGCTACTAATACATGGGATTTGTGGAGCTAGTCCAATCATCACCGAGTTTTTAACCAAACTAGACTAGGGGGTTATCGAGTTCGAGAGCTTAAACAAGATAACTAATGGGGGATATCTTGTTTAGACAACCTATGAGATTGTAAGGAGAAAGGAGTAGCGTACCAGAGTTTGCGTGAATGGTCATTAAAATCTGAAATTGAGATTGAGATTGACCAAGTTTGGTGGTGCCATATGTGTTGCGATTGGCCAAGATGGCCACTCCCAATGGAGTGGCCATGGAAGGGCCGAAAGGGTCTAAGTTAGGGATGGCCAATGTATCTGAATTTCCAATGTTGAAAAGTTTTGTGTTGGTGTCGTAAGGAGCGATTGGAATAAACCACGTCCAGAGGGACACATCCAACGGGATGATGCAAGAGTGTGGTTGGTGCCAAATACAGAGGGATGCTTTTTGAGTATCAAAGACATGGTAATATTTATTCAACAAAGGGTCATACCATTAAAAGTTCCTCAAGGTTGTATGTAACACCCCTAACCCTTATCCATCGCTGGAATAGGGTTACAAGGCATTACCGGATGTTACACATCAATCACATAAAATTATGCAATCATCATCTTAAACTATTCTCAAACATTCACATTGTCCCTTATAAGGTTCTAAAAGACCTTAAAACATGTATAAGAGTGGTTCGGGATTAAACCAATCACTTAAAAAATAACTTCTGGACACTTGGAAAATTTATGCAATCACAGGTCACACGCCCGTGTGAACAACCGTATGAATCACACAGTTATCAAACACGCTCGTGTTATAGGTCGTGTGAAAACAGGACATACATACTAACTTGTACCACATGGCCGGAGACATGCCCATGTGCCTTGACCGTGGTCGAAACTGAGTTGGGTCACACAGCTAACCACACGTCCGTGTGTCTAGCTTGTGTACCCTTCGAAATGGCCACACATGCTCATGTGCCAAGGCTATGTGCCTCACACGGCCACCAGACACGCCCGTGTGTCTAGGCCATGCTCGAGACTAACTTTAAACTGTAGGACTACCCCAAGGGACACACGGCCGTGTAACATGACTGTGTGTTACACACGGCTGAGACACACGCTCGTGTCTCTGCCCATGTTGACAAAAATAGGTTATTTGCAAAGTTAATTTGTCAACCTAATCATTATTTCAATATGTCTTTAAGCAACTAAAACATGCCAATTCAACACGCATTTAGCTATATCCATGAATAAAGTAAACATACCAAAACAAACCAACATATATATAAGGCATTATAAACACCACATATATAAATTATCAAGTATATAACTTAAGCCAACTTAAATGGCTAAAACACAATAACATTACATCATTACAAGCCAAATCACTTGCCTAACATCATAGCTCAAAATATATCAAAATGACACTAGCCTATACATGCCATATACCATATATACAAGCTTCAAAAGTACTAACAATTTTTTGATAGTGTGACAATGCTCCTGTCGATCCCCGAGTTCCAGCTAGCTTTGACTATCTAAAAAAAACATAGACAAATAACACACAATAAGCTTCATAGCTTAGTAAGTTCGTAGTTAAGTAATTCAATTCATCACATAAATACAATTCTATAATATACACATTACCAAAAACAACATCTCATTTACACAAACCTTCCTATCATGTCTCAAAACATGATTTATTAACATCTCATTTAACTTACTTTGTAATGCTCAAATAGGTTTCGTACGTACCTGTACCACCTAGTACTAATCTCTTTCTCAAACAAGTCATTCTTTTACCCATCGAATCATTTAGAATAAAAAAATCAAATACTTAAGGATCACAATTGATAAGTACTTATACCATGACCAGTAGCCAAATCAAGGTAACTTATCCCGGATTACATATATCATGGCTCGTAGCCAAATCAATGTAACTCCTCACAAAACACTTATACCATGGCCCATAGCCAAATCAAGGTATTTACTTGCACCCAAAGTGCCGATATCATGGCTCGAAGCCAATATTAACTTAATAACATTTCATTACCATCATATCTGTACTTAAGGTTTAACCAAGAAATTTTGCTTATTGATTTTGTTGTCAAACACTTCCGTATAATAGGATTCAAAATTAAATCACTATCCACAATCTCATAAATACATTTGGTGCAATTATTAACGCATATAACATTTATTTATAATGAAATTAACATCTATGAAATTACCTCGGTTGTAGAAATAACGAAACTAGTCGATTAATCGAGTACTTTGTTCTTGCCTCGATCTAAGGCTGAGTTCCTCTTTTCTTGATCTATATGTATTCAAAATCAACTCATTTAATCACCTATTCATTCAATTTCATCCAAAAATATACATTTGGGCATTTTTGCACTTTAGCCCCTAACATTTCACATTTTGACATTTTAGTCCTTATTAACACAAAACACCAAATACACAAAATTCATCAAAACCATGCCTTAGCCGAATTCTCTATAGGTCACTAGAAGCCCAAAACTTTCATTTATTTCATAATTTAACCCCTCAATTTATACTTTTTCGAATTTAATCCCTAATTGACATTTTTGTCAAAAATCACTTTACAAAACATGTATATCAAACACCAAACTTGCATAATTCATCACCAAACATCATAAAACTCATGGATTCATCAATGGAATTTGAAAAAATCATCAAAAATCTCCAAAATTAAGGCATGGGCTAGCTAGTACTCAAAGTAACAATCACAAAAACGTAGAAATCATCAAAAACCGAACTTAATACATACCTTAATCAAAGACAATGAGATCAAACCCTAAAATGCTTTAATAGCTTTCTTTTATTTTGATTTTTTGGTGTGAATAAGATGATAACAGACTAGTTTTGGCTTTAGTTTTATTTAATATAACATTAATAATCTATTTACCATATTAACCTTATTTATAACCATTTAAAATCATTCATTTAGTGGTCATTTTTGTCAAATTACACTATCAATGGTCTAATTACAACATAAGGACCTCCCATTTAATAAGCCATAACAATTTGGCACTTTTGACATATAGAATACAACTTTGCATTTTACACAATTAAGTCCTTTTTCTCAAATTGAGCTAATAAATGAAAAAATTTTCATGTGAAACTTTCACACATATTAATTCACATACTGCAAACACCAAAAATAATATTAAAATTTTTTCTGACTCAAATTCATGGTCCCAAAACCACTGTTTCGATTAAGGTCTAAACCGGGCTGTTACATTGTAACCTAATGATTATGTGCTGTGGCATTGAGTCCGAGTGTTCGGTGGAAGAAAATGCATAGGAAAGACTACACCAATGATTGAGATGAGACTAAGTTTGAGTTTATGTCCGATGTGCGTTGAATGGATCATAAAATTATGCCTTGAAGGCCCAAGATGAACTTGAGACTGAAATGTCAACTTAATGCAACAAGGTTACTAAAAGTGTGACTTCATTTTGATAAACACATTAACATAGTAAGTGGGGGAGTGTCATGGTTAGCAATTTACTATGCTAGTTATCAAGGTTGAACTTTCCCTAAATGGTCTTGAGTGAAATTAAAGTACAATAACTTGGAAGTTGGAAATTTTCAGATACCCTACAATCCTAGAATGATACTGTGGTGTATTGATCGTAGGGTATCTGAAAATTTCCAACTTTACAAGTGTGTATGTCTTTACTTTGGATGGAGCAACTATTTCTTAGAACTCTGTTAAACAAACGTGTATTGATCGTTCTACGATGGAATTACAGTTTTAATTGAGCCAGACAAGAGGCCAAGTGACTTAGGAATCTACTTGCAAAGATTTCTTCTTGGAAAAACAGAGTACTTGTTTTGGAATACGTGAGGTTTGAAAGGAACCTAGCTGATCCACTAACCAAAAGGATAAGTAGGAAAATGGTTCTTGATTTGTCGAGGGGGATAGGTCTTAAAGCCTAGTGGTTGAGGAATTCTTGGTGGATAGCCAACTTAGTTCTCTAAGTTTAATGTGGTCAAATGAAACCATGGAAAAACTTATAATGTACATTCTACCTATGCCTATGGCGAACAATATACATGCATAAGGTTGAATTCTCACTCTTAGTGAATTCATATCCCAAGATTTGGTTGGTCCTATTGAAATGAACTTGATGAATTCCCTGACATGTGAGGTTGAGTTTATTATTCTTAATGAGTTCATATCCAGAGTTTGGGTGGTCCTATTGAGATAGACTTGATGAATTCACCGAATTTGAATTTGAGAGGATGAGCTTAATAAATGCTCTTATGATTTCATAGTCCTGATTCGGGTGGTCTATACTGAGATAGACTTAATGAAATCACCTATGTAAGTGGGAAAGACTAGCCACCTTTTATGAAATACATTGGGCAGTCTTTCTAGAGCACTTACCAACATCCCGAGATGTATTAGCTAAAACTTGTTAATCTATCACGAAACATCAATTGGATTTGAAATCAGTTTGTGTCATGAGTTAACCCCTATCTTAACAAGTTCAAGATTTATTCACTTGTTAAATAGAAGAATCATTCATTTCACTACGTATTAGTTCTAATCCATAATATAGTAGTGCTTAAGCGGCTAATTTCATTGTTGCTCTTCTCATGTTTTACTTTTTTTTCATGTTTACAAAAATTACTTTGTCTTAGTAGATGAATGTTGATAATGCAAAGAAATTGAAAAAATATATTTTTAAACGGTTACGATTTGACAAAATTAGAATCTAGCTTTTAAACTATTACAGTTTGACAAAATCAGAATCTGGCGGTTGAGATATTTTAGGAAATTGACTCTGAAAATTTACCGTTTTGCCCATTCTAAGAACAATATAAATAGGAGGTCATTCTCCTTAGTTTTCATAGAACACAACAAGAGAAAACCATCTTCTCTCATCCTTTTGTTCTCTAAATTTTGGTGTTCAGTGAAATTACACAAAAGGGAAATTCTGTCTAGGAGATTGGGTTTTAAGTGAGACTGTCTGTGACCCCTCCAATCTTTCCTAGGAATTGAACCTAGTGTGGTTTTACCAATTTTCTTCCAATTTATTTTTCGATCAAATTTCTAACCAATTGCTTTTGTTTTTAATTTTGTTTCGATACCTTTTAAGAAGAGCAATACAAATTGTGTTTCACATTTTTTATTCGGGTGTATGAATATTGAAGTATTGTATTAACCTTAAAGGGCAACGTACACTACAAGATTACACCGATCAGGGCAAATTTCCTTCTAAGGTAGTGGTTCTTCCACAACACAATGATTTCTTTATTTATTTACACTCAGTTTTGTTTCCTATCAATGCTAACAGTTTGTTTTGCGGTAGTATATTTCCAACTTTAAACCCTTAACTGAGTTAGATGTTATTCTTATATGCACACGTGTATTTTAAATATGTGATTTGTATACGCATACGCATGTGATATAAGTATTAGTATCTATAAAAGGTCAATTCATCAATCGAATCATAGGTGGAGTAGTAAAATATTTACCTATGAATCTTTAACAAATTTGGGTTTAATTTCAAGATATTTAGTTTATTTTAAGTTGGTTTTTAGTTGTTAATTTAAAAAAATTTAAATAAAATATTAGAATATAAAAATAGAGCTGATCATAGGCTGGGTGGCTCGGCCCGGCCCGAAGGCCCGCCCTAAAAATGAGAGGGTTTGGGTAAAAATATAGGCCCGAAAAATGGGCTTGGGCAAAAAAACGAGGCCCGTTTAGAAAACGGGCCGGGCCTCGGGTAAGAGTTTTTTGGCCCGGGCCAGGCCGAATTATATATTAATATATATATTTTTATTTTATTTTTAATTATTTTAAATTTTTAATATAACCATTTTTTATTATATTATTAATTTGTGTATTGTTTTAAGAATTGTTTTAGTATTATTTTTATTTGTTTTAATATTTGTTTTTATGTTTTTAAATATATTTGATTTATTATATTTTTAAATTTTTTTATTTAATGAAATAAAAAAATTTAATATGGGCCGGGCCGGGCCGGGTTCGGGCTTAATAATTTTATTTCGGGCAGGCTTGGGCAAAATTTTAGGCCCATATTTTGGGCCGGGCCGGGCCCGGGCCTAGTAGACTAGCCTAAAAATTTGTATGGGCCCGTCCCAAACCCGGCCCGACCCGGCCCATGATCACCTCTATATAAAAATCATTATAATAATATTTATTATTTTCTTTTAAAAAATTAATTTTTTAATTGATTTAATTTCTAATTAACTTATAACACTGACTAATACATGCACGGATGGGGTAAAATTTATTAAATTCAATTCACCGAAGATGCCAATTTTCATGTTTGAAAAATCAATTAGCTTGTGATGACTTTTTGGATGAGATCCAAGTATTTTTGGATTGAGATGCCTTCATACCGTTCGAAGAGCTATTTCTTAGCTTCAAAACCTATTTTGAATCACTTGATTTTGAGTCCTGAATCTCAAGCTATAATAGTTTTAGTGAAGATTACACGAGTCAAATTTCAGGACAAGATTATTATGAGAAATTGCGAATTTTGGGCTTTAATTCAAGTTTAAATCCTATTGAATTCAAGTTTAATGCTTATTTTTTATTATATATTAGTCCAATATTATATCTATTAAGTTTTATTTATTTGAATGTAATTAACTAGCCTATATGAGGACTTCTTTATTATTCATTAAAGACATTTTTTCATTCATTAATAAAATTTTCAACTCTTAGAGTTAATTTCATTCGTGCAAGATTGCTTTTTTACCATTCTTAGAAGCAGTTTTTTCTTCTCGATTTTCTTCAATGAGTCATGGGAATTCATTTTTCATCCTTCAATTTGCCAATTATTATTTCTTGGAGGGTTGATTAGAGTCAATAATTGAATTTGTTGGGGTTCATATATCTCAAAGAGTTCAGTTGGACAATTATCTCCTATTAGTTTATTCGATTAATCTTTTATCTTTTAATTTTTGTTTTCTATATTTCTTTTTTTTTATTCTTGAATTTCTTCTTTTAGTTGTTTTCTTTTTCTTTTCTTTTTTTCTAAATTTGTTTAGTTTCTTCTTTTCAGGTTAGATCTGAATCTTTTTTCAAGTCAAATAAATTAAATATGATCTTGGTTTGTTGTGCCCCTTATCATTTAATATCAAATGTAGGTATTTTTTTCATTTCATGTGTGTGCTAATAATCAATTTCTTACTGCAAATTTTTTACTATTTTGAAATTGTTTTAACTAGAAAAATTTTCAAAAATTTGATTGTTTGAGTGGGTAAACAACCTCGTTTTAATATGAAAAATTAACCAGTATTTAGGCACTATTTTACAGTAAAAAATGTTTCCATGGAAAAAAAAGTTGAAAAAAAATAAAAATTAAAAAAATGTGCAAATGTGCAAATGTGAAAAAAAATCGAAAAATATTTTGTGGTGGAATTTTGTGTCAAAAATTTTTAGATAATTTTTTTTATCATTTGAGGAATCCCTAGATTAAATTTCATGATTTTAGCACATCGGAAACATCTTGAACGAAAAATTCAGGTTGTTTTTCATTGTTTCGGGTTTTCTGTTAGGTAGTTTATTTTCTTTGAATTTAGCCTTATCTTTTCTTTTTTTTTTAGCTTTTCTTATTCTATTACACATTTTTCGCTTCTTGTGTTAATAGGTAGTAAAAAAGTTGTCTCTCCTTTCTCGCAACTTACTTCCAATTCTTTGGCTCTTTAGAGCTTTATGCCAGCTTTGTTAGAGAGCAGTTCCACATCTTTTTGGAATATTACTGAGTTTGATTACTCTTTAAAAGTTACAAGCGAGACAATCTTATCTTCTTTTCTTTTCCTTTTAAAGTTGTTTATTTTTATTACGAGTGCATAATAGTGAGACTTGATTTTACTTGATCAATTTTTTTGTTTGAGTATTTTTACTTTTAGATTCTTAAAAATGGTGTGCACAATCGAAGAGGAGAATGATAAACCTTGGGCAAAACATAGATTTTGTATTTGTAAAAAGCCCACACGAACATGTTCTCCCCAATGCCACTTAATCTTCTATTGTACATGGGTTTGTTGAGAACGACATTGGTACAAAAGACATAGCAAGTTCTGTCAGCTTAAACGACTTCTAGAAGAGTACAAAAAATCTTTGGTGATACGAGGGATCACCAAGACTCTCAATGCTAACAAGCAAAGGAGAGTATAATTGATCTCTCACCTATTGTGAAATGTCAATGGCGTGGCTCAAAAGATCATGAGAGTTTCCAATGTCCAATTCACTATCCACTCAGTGACGAAAGTTTCAAAAAAGAATGTATGTATAACATCAAGCCTATTGGGGAGTCTTCTTTTAGTGCTATAATTGACAATGATGATATGAATGAGTAAAAAAATTCGAGTGACGTTGCTTGTGAAGATAATGAATGTGATTTTGTGCCTATTGTTGAGTCTAGATCTAACATTGTACGTTGTTCCAAAATTTATGTCAAAGAAGTTGATAGTAATAGTGAGAAATGTAATGATAGTGGTAATGCGGCTTGTGAATCAGAAAAAGTTGATAGTGAGAACTATTTCCTAAAGCTTATGAATTTGGACGAGTTAGACCTTTATTTTCCTCCTAAAGAGTTGTATTATGATGAATTCAATATTCAAAATTTTTATGAGGGGTTAAAGGGAAGTGAAGATGATTCATGTAAAAAAGTCAATTTGATGGTCCAACTTTAGTGAGTGAAAGTTCCTAAGAGGTAAAATTAGAGAGATCAATTCATATTGAAAAATAAAATACAAAGAAATAAAGAACTTATACAAAGGAGAAGAATGATTATGTTTTCATTAATCTTAACTTGAATTTGTGTAGTGGACTTGTTTCTTTCTTTTAAGAATTTGTTAATCCTTTGAGAGGGGCCAATTTGTAACAGCCCGATTTATGGCCTAGTCAAAATAGTAGTCTCGGAACCACAAATCTAGAGTCAAATAAATTATTTTATAATTATTTAGATGTTATAGCATGTTTTTAAGAATGCAAGAAAAATTTGTTGAGTTAATTGTGACGTTTGTGAGCCCAATTGTGAAAAATGACTAAATCGCATAAAATGCAAAAGTCCTATTTTGACAGTTAAAGGTGTCAAATAGCTAGAGAATGAATAATGGGGGTATTTAAAGGGAAATTAGACCCTATTGTGATAGCTTGGCTGGCCATGGAGAGAAAAATGTTGAAAAGTCAACATTAGGTAATTTTGATGACATAAGGTGTAATATAATAATACCTAACCCTAGCTATCATCTTTTTCTTTCAATCTCTCTTCATTTCCACCAATTTTTCAGCCATTGTTAAGGGTTTTGAGCTTCAAAAATTTCAGCAACTTATTCCTCTCACAAGTAAGTAATTTTGATAGTCTTTCTTGATGATTTTTACATTTTTGAGACCCTTGAAGCATGAGCTTTCAAATGAGGGTACTATTTTGCAAAATTATTAAGATTTTAGGGTTTTTCCATGAAAATATTTGTAATTTTTGCTGATTTTTTAAGGAAGAAAAAAGTCTTTGGTGTCTAATAAACAACTTTTGTGAAAGGTGTTAGCATGAAAACACCTAAAAGGACTATTTTACATAAGTTGTAAAATAGATGATAAATGTGTGATATAGTGGGAATTTGGAGTTTCTATGAGAGTAAAAAGGGTTCGGCTAGACTTAAGATAAGAAGAAATTCGATAAAAATTGATTTTCAAGCTTAGGGGCAAAATGGTCATTTTGTCAAAGTCTAGGGGCAAAATGGTCACTTTACCAAAGATATGAATTTTCGATTGCCTAATTTTAATTAGTGACTAAATAAGTTTTGCTATTATAGATCAAGAAATACCGAATCCGAACCTAGACCAGGGGAAAGCCAAACAAATCGTCTAAATTGACTAGTCGCCACATTTTGTAATCCAAGGTAAGTTGTATGTAAGTAGTACAACTACATTAATAATATATGTATTTGAATTGTATTGAAATTATTATAGCATAAATTGCTTGATTGTGGAAATGAGAAAACGTGATGAGAACAGAGATAGTAGAATTCCCAATTGAACCTTAGGAAATAAATTAGATATTCATGCCATGACGTTTGGGTCACTTGTGTGAGCTAGTGTAAGACATTTCTGGGACATGCATTGGCCATATTATGAGAGCAAGTGTAAGACCATGTCTGGGACATGGCATCGGCATTGAGACGAGTGCTAGTGTAAGACATGTCTGGGACATGCATCAACCTCGAGATGTGAGCCAGTGTAAGACATGTCTGGGACATGCATCGGCTACGAGATGTGTTAGTGTAAGACCATGTCTGGGACTGACATCGACACATATATGCTAGAACTTGTATAAGACCATGTCTGGGACATGGCATCGGCACCTGACCCCATGTTTGAGGCTAAATGAGTATCCAATAATGTTCCAAATGGTTCAACGGTGAAAGTATGATTTCAAGTTAACAAGGAAAGTATAACCGTGTTGTGAGTGGCACAGATACCTATATGGTATGTATGAAATGTGAGCTCAATATATGCTATATGAGGTGTATTGAATATTAATGAGTAAGTTTTGCTTATGCCACTTGTGTATTATGATACTTGTTGATAAATGGTAAAGTTATGTTGTATATTAATTTATGTGAAACTTACTAAGCTTTATGCTTACTCCCTTTCCTTTTTCATTTTCTTATAATGCCACCTATCTAGCTCAAGGACCAAAAGAAGTCAGAGATATCGATCACACTATCAATCGAAACATTCGGTATAGTTTGATTTATATTTTTGAATATGACATGTATAGCTTAGACTTTACTATTTTTGGTGTCATTGAGAACTGGCCAAATGTGTTGGCTTGGGTTGGAAACCCTTTATTTTGTATTAAGCCTTGAATGATGGAAAATATTCATTTTGATATATGCAAATAAAGTTACTCTTATAAATGAGTAATTGCTTAATTGATATGTAGTCTATTGTGCCTGATTGATTTAAATAAGTTATTCTTGTATCGGTTTTGTTGCTTTTGTGTAGGTTGTGTAAGTAATGATGGCAAAGAGGCTTGGTAAATAGCCTTATATTGTCCACACGGGTAGACACACGGGCGTGTGTCTAGGCCGTGTGTGACACACGGTCTGTCCTATGTGTGACACCCCTAATTTGACCCTAGTCGAAAAGTGGTTTCGGGACCACAAAATCGAGTCATAAAAATAATTAGCCGTCATATTTTATGTTTATTATATGTGAATATAAATGTGTGAGAGTTTTAAGCTTCGATTTAGTCGATTGCATGTGAATTTAGTAATAGGACTTATGTGTGACACTTTTGAAATGCGATAGGTTAATCTATAAGGACCTATTAATGCATGTTGTATAAAAGAAGGGTTTGCATGTCAAATTAGCCAAAAATCTAGATGGTGGCCGGCCATGCTATGGGGTAAAACATATTATAGACATTTTATGCTAATATGTGTGGGAAGAATAATAAAATATGAGGGGAGTGGGAGGAGAAACCAAAGTTGTCTCCCCCTTACTCCCCATTGCCGTGACTAGAGAATGGGGAGGAAAAACAAAGTTCTTTCTTTGTTGTTCAACTTGGCCAAATAGAAGAAACAAAGGAGGGGAAGAATTTTTGGTCACTTGAGTCATTAAAAAGGTTAGTATATTATGTCAAATTATGAAATTTTAACTTGTTTTAGGTAAATAATCATGGTTCTTACTTAGCCCATGCTAAGATTTGTAATTTTGATGGATGATTGGAGCATTCGGCTAGGGTATAAAGGAAGGGATTTTGGTTGTTTCATCTAAGTATTGATGATGAATGTGTTATGGAAAGAAATCGGTCTTCCTAAGAATATGATTTGTGAATGTTTATATTAGTAATAGCCGAAATTAAAGAGGGTTGATGTCTTGAACAAATGTTGTTTATATGTTTTGAGTTAAAAAAAATTATGTTTGAACACTTAAGGATTCGGCATTGTTCATGACTATTTTATTTAGAATGTGATTTTGAATATTACGAATATTGGAATGTAAGTATAGGTGTGATCGGTCATAGGAATTTGATATGAAGTTTTGTTAGGTGAGTGATGAATGGCCGAATGAATTATATACATTGTGAGGATGAAATTTGTATATAAATTGTGTATGTGTGATTTTATTAGTTAATGGCGTTTTGGCATTATATTTTGTTATGTGTGCATTCGGACTTTAGGGGTAATAAGATGAAGTTAAAAGGGTTAAAGAAGTTTCTAAGGCTTGATAAGTTATTGTAGCCATTGCCGATTATATAATTGGTTAAAGGAAACTTCAAATCGTCCATGTATGAATATATGAGTTGATTATTAAATGAGTATTCGGCAACATTTATAATAATGAATATGAGAGTGTATATACATACATGTTGTGCATAACTTGAGTAATCAACTAAAATATATTTATATGTATGTTGATACCTTATGTATACGCCTTGTGTCAGTGAGACATTCGAATATAAATATGTGTTAAAGTTACATATACAATTGTTTAATGTGACTTATCAAGTACACAAATTTGAAAACGAACGATAATAGACTTAAGTGGTCAATTGATTCAAATGAATTGGTTTTAAAATGTATATGGATGCCGTATGACTATGTTTGATTGGGAAGTAAATTTGTTTGATTTAGCTCAAGAGCTTAGAGGATCAATGTTGGATAGGGGAAAGGAAAAGGTAATCGAATAGCCGTTGAAATCGTTCGACAACTTCCGAGGTAAGTTTAAAGTGATTAAACGTTGAGTAAATTCAATCATAATAGGACATAATGAGTTGATTTAATAAGATATGATGTGGCCATGATATGTCTTAAACTCAAATGGTAAGCTCATAAGTGTTTGGACTTGGAAATTTAAGAGCAAATTGTAATAAATTGCTTTGGACAGCAGCAATAACGTGATTTTAGAAAATCACTATAAATTGTTGGTGTGGAATTATAGGCTGAATAAAATATGTAATCAGAGCTTAGTTAGTCTAGTTTCTTATAAAAGAGACCGTGTAAGCAAAGAAATTTCCTATAAAGAGATATTTAAAGTTGTGTGGGACAGTGTCAGAATGACTCCGAAATCCCCTGTTCTGTTTTTAGAAAATCATTATAATTTGTAAAAAAATGGTTATAAGATAAAATTTATATGCTTAGACTCCTTAATGAGTCTAGTTTCAAATGAAATCAAATAGAACACATTTTTAATTCTGTACAATGAAAAATTTGATTCGTAGTGAAGAGTGGTCAGATTAGTCAAACAGTGAAACAGGGGAAACCTTAAGAAAAATCTGGTATTGATTGGCCAAACCTAAAATTCTGGAAATTTTATGGATGGAAGATATACGAGTCTATATTCAGGGAAAATTAACGGCAAGTGATTTGGAGTTTTGTAGCTCCAGTTATAATTAATTTAGTGACTATTGCTCAGGAAAACAGCTCGTAGTGAATATGTGATTTTGTTGTAAACATGGATAAAACTTGTTTTAGTTGCTCATATGCTATTGATTAAACCCATACGTGAATTCTAAATCGTGATATTGTAAAATGATATATGAGTGTTAGATGGATCTTTGATATTAAAATTTGTGAAATTGTAAGTTTACGAGTATTCGAATATGAAATGATAGTATGGCGTGAAATTGAATTATTCATTGGAAAATGATTGATGTAGATTCGGCCAAGACAATGTGTATACATGATAGTATATGTGGTATGTGAAGTATATTTGGATAATTGTGATGTGAATACATGAAAATTTATATCTTGATTTAGGATTTTATGTGTATATATGCGATAAGGCCGAATGGCCAATGTGATGAATATGAACATGCATATATGTGTTCAGGCCGAATGGCCAATGTGATGAATATGAACATGCATATATGTGATAAGGCCGAATGGCTAATGTGAAATATGTATGCGATATGTATATGTGGTAAAGCCGAATGGCTAATGTGAAATATATATATGAGATATGTAAATGTGGTAAAGCCGAATGGCTAGTGTGAAATATGTATGAGATATGTATATGTGGTAAAGCCGAATGGCTAGTGTGAAATATGTAGGCGATGTGCGTATATCGTGGCCGAACGACCAAATGTGAAAGGTGTGTATTATTAGATATTTGATGAGGCAAATGAATTACAAATATGACAGTCGATGTGAATGTTGTACATGTGATTAAATGTACATGAAACTTGGAAATATATTCCGGGTAAGACCCGATGACTACGTGTGGAGATTATGTCCGGGTAAGACCCGATGACTACGTGTGGAGATTTTGTCCGAGTAAGACCCGATAACTTCGTGTGGAGATTTTGTCTGAGCTAAAGGTGTCGCTGATAATCCGAGTAGAGGTTAAAGCTATAAGACTTCGTAATAAGAATTGCTTATAAATATATTCAATGCGAAAGGTTAAACATGTAACACCCCGAACCCGAAACCGACACCGGAGTCGAACACGAGGTGTTAACTGACTTTAACCCCTTATAAAATTTATTTTCCAGACACTGCCCAATCTGTGTACTAGTCGTTTTAAAAATCATATCTTGAGTTTCGTAACTCGAAAATCAGTTTCGTAATTTTTCCCAGAAACTAGACTCATGTGCCCATCTATGTATTTTTTTCTAGAATTTTTGGTCGGGCCAATTAGTACAGTTTATTAGTCAAAGTCTCCCATGTTGCAGGGGTCGACTACACTGACCTTTTCCCATTACGACTTGGATATCTCCCTGCACGGGGCTTCAATACTGATGCCGTTTGTTTCTATGAAAACTAGACTCAGAGAGGAATCTATACATATATGGTACGACCCCTAATTATCTCTGGTTAATTTATAATGAATTTCCAAAGTCGGAGCAGGGAATCTAGAAACCGTTCTGGCCCTGTCCCACAAAAATCTGATTATCTCTTAATATACTGCCCATATGATCTTTTCGTTACTTCCTCATGAAAACAGACTCATCGAGCTTCGATTACATAATTTATTCATCAATTAATTTCACTCCTACTATTTTTAGTGATTTTTCAATCTCATGACACTGCTGCTGCCAGCATCTGTTACGAAAGTAACTAGGTCCATTTCATGCCTACCCTTGATCCAACTCAATCGAACATTCGTGCCATTTTCGCATGGCTTAAAGTTTACATGCCAAAGTTCAAACACAACGTAATAGCTTATACATGCCAAAATGTTCTTCTAAGCCAACTAAGAAGAAAGTACCAAAACTTGCTATCCGGTGTGATGACTTCGATGACGGCCCGATCACGCAAAAAGAGATGTGTCCAAGAAACCTAGAATAGGTGACAAGGAAACACCGAGTGAGTTTATAACTCAGTAAGTCATAAGCTATGCACTACCATCCATCAATAACATTATCACAAGAGAAAACAAAATGGAACGAGGCTAATTACTCCATCCATTCCGAACCATACCATAGTTCCTCCAACCTATCGATTCAATTTCATATCAATTCATGCATTCACATTCCATATACTCATCAATAGGACATTGAAGCATTTTCATAAATCAATTTATTTTCGTTACAATCAAACGACTAAACGGCCTTTCACCCATCCTACGATAAATTTTATGTACGTGACTTCAAGTATAGTTGTCACATAGGTTCAAACTTACCGAGCTCAACACCAAGTATAAGCATAGCACCTATTAGCCATGTACTCAAGACACTTACCCGATCCGCTGTCCGAGATCGACTCAATAGTGTCGCACACATAGTGTCCATAATGATTCACGAATGTATATTGAGTCCGCACACTCAGTGCTATATAATCAACTCGCACACTTAGTGCTACGTAATCAAATCGCACACTTAGTGCTACATAGTCAAACTCGCACACTTAGTGCCGCATGGTCAATTCGCACACTTAGTGCATCATATTCATTTCGCACACTTAGTGCAACATAGTCAAATCGCACACTTAGTGCTGTACAATTTAATCCCGCGCACTTAGCGCCAATCTCATGGTCATAAATGGTTATACCCGCACGTTTAGTGCCGAGATCAACAACTCAGTACATCTTACCTCTTTTCTTTTCATTCAACAATTTCATCATCACATACGTACATGCATATATATATATGTATATTTATTCATTCCATTCAGCATCAATACATAAACATTATGACCATTTGAAATAATACCAACTACATGCTTAATGACTTACCTTGTGTTGGGTAAGACGGTTCCAACTCGACTACTCAGTGATCTTTTCTTTGCCTTTATCGGATCTAGTTCCCTTTTGCTCTTGAGCTTAAGTTCAACAAAATTTAAAATAGTCATTAATCGACTATTCAAGTATTACTTTCAGATTAATATATATATTGATTTGACCTTCACACACATAGATTATAGTAAGCTTTATAATAGTCAATAAATAACTCATTGGCAAATTTTCATTAATGTTTACAACAAAATCACATATTCACTACGAGCTGTTTTCCTGAGCAGTAGTCGCTAAATTGTTTATAACTGGAGCTACAAAACTCCAAATCACTAGCCGTTAATTTTCCCTGAATATAGACTCGTATATCTTCCATCCATAAAATTTTCAGAATTTTTGGCTTGGCCAATCAATACCAGATTTTTCTTAAAGTTTCCCCTGTTTCACTGTTTGACTATTCTGACCACTCTTCACTACGAATCAAATTTCTCATTTTACAGAATTCAAAATGTGTTGTATTTGATCTCATTTGAAACTAGACTCATTAAGGAGTCTAAGCATATAAATTTTATCTTATAATCATTTTTGTACAATTTATAATGATTTCCTAAAAACAGAACAGGGAATCTAGTAGTCATTTTGACTCAGCCCCACAATACTTCAAATATCTCAAGATCGGTAACTCTTTTGTTTTTATAGTTTCTTTTGTAAGAAAATAGACTCTTCAAGCTTTAATGGCATAATTCACTCAGCTTCTAATTCAACTCCTACAAATTATGGCGATTTTCCAAAATCACCTTACTGCTGCTGTCCCCAAACAGATTATTACCAAATCAAATACTAACATTAGCATTTCACCTTAATAGCTAGCTTACCAAGCCTTAATTTAACATATTAATCTTTAACATATCTTTCACTTTTCATCAACAACTATCAAAAAGCTCAAGCACTCATCAATGGCAAAACACAAAATCATCATCAATCCACAAAATTGAACCATGGGTTTTTAGAACTCAAGTCAACTACTAAAACATGCATGCATCTCAAGAACAACATCAAACATACCTTAGTCTAGCAAACCACCATAGCCGATTTTCTCAAGCTCTTCCCCTTCCTTTCTTTCCTCTATTCGGCCAAAGGTGTTCAAGAATGAACACATTTTTTTTTTGTTTTCTTTCCTCAACTCACGGCAACAAGGGGGGGTATGGATGAGACCATTTTTTTTTTCATCACCCTTCCTTTTCATTGTTTAATTACCATGCTCTTTATTTTATTTTTCTTAGCATACATCACTAGCATAACATGTTGGTGACATGTTTCCACCCATAGCATGGCCAGCCACTATGCTTTAATTTGGCTAATTTGACATGCAAGGACAAACACTTTCCCACATATATTAATGGGCCACTTGAACACTTGCCTAGCATATTTCTAAATTGTCTCACATAAGTCCCTACTAATAAATTCCACATACACTGACCAAATTAAAGTATGGAACTATCACACAAGCATTTACGCACATCATAAACACAAAATATAATCTTTAATTATTTATAAGACTCGGTTTTGTGGTCCCGAAACCACTTCCCGACTAGGGTCAATTTTGGGCTGTCACAACTCTCCCCCACTTAAGAAATTTTCGTCCCCAAAAATCTTACCGGTAAATAGGTTTGGATATCGTTCTTTCATCGAGCTCTCGGTTTCCCAAGTAGCTTCCTCGATCCCGTGTTTGAGCCATAACACCTTTACTAGCGGAACTCTTTTGTTTCGTAACTCCTTCACTTCACGAGCTAGGATACGCATCGGTTCTTCTTCATAACTCATATCGGCTTGAATTTCAACCTCTGATGGGCTAATTATGTGCGATGGATCAGATCTATAGCGTCGAAGCATCGAAACATGAAAGACGTCATGGATCTTTTCAAGCTCAGGGGGCAAAATCAATCTATACGCAACTGGCCCCACTCGTTCGGAGATTTCGTACGGCCCAATGAATCTCGGGCTCAACTTGCCCTTACGGCCAAACCTAAGTACCTTTTTCCAAGGCGAAACTTTAAGAAACACTTTATCTCCCACCTGATATTCAATGTCTTTTCGTTTCAAATCCGCATACGATTTCTGACGATCTGTGGCTGCTTTCAGACTTTCACGGATTACCTTTACTTTCTGTTCGGCATCTTTAATCAAATCAACTCCGAAAGTTTTACTTTCACCGAGCTCGGTCCAAAACAATGGTGTACGGCATTTACGACCGTACAAAGCCTCGTAAGGTGCCATCTTAATACTTGATTGAAAACTATTGTTGTAAGCGAATTCAATCAAAGGTACATACCGTTCCCATGAACCACTAAACTCAAGGATACAGCATCTCAGCATATCCTCGAGTATCTGAATTATCCGCTCGGATTGACCATCGGTTTGGGGATGAAAAGCGGTGCTAAAATGCAGCTTGGTACCCAAAGCTTCTTGCAATTTCTTCCAAAATCGCGAGGTGAATCTCGGATCTCTATCCGACACGATAGAAATAGGTACTCCATGTAATCTCACAATCTGAGAAACATACAATTCGGCTAGTTTATCCAATGAAAAATCCGTACGCACGGGGATAAAGTGAGCCGACTTAGTCAGCCTATCAACAACAACCCAAATCGCATCCTTCTTACTTGCGGACAATGGCAGTCCGGACACAAAGTCCATTGTGACTCGGTCCCATTTCCACTCGGGTATCATGATCGGCTGAAGTAACCCTGAAGGCACTTGATGTTCCGCTTTCACTTGTTGACATATTAAACATCTCGAAACAAAGTCGGAGATGTCTCGTTTCATACCATGCCACCAAAACCGACGTTTCAAGTCGTTGTACATTTTCGTGCTCCCCGGGTGAATTGACATTCGGCTACAATGGGCTTCATTCAGAATCATCGGAATGAGTTCCAAATTCCTTGGAACACACAAACGACTTCTAAACCTCAAACAACCATCATCATCAATCTGAAACTCCGATTCCTTGTTCGGAACACACTCAGCTCGTTTTGCAACCAATTAATCATTTACTTCCTGAGCTTCAAGAATTTGATGAGTCAATAATGGTTTGGCTTTTAATTCAGCTACTAACACATTGTCAGGTAGAACAGACAAGTGTACATTCATCGCTCGCAAAGCAAACAGTGATTTCCGGCTTAAGGCGTCCGCAACCACATTAGCCTTTCCCGGGTGGTAATCAATGACAAGCTCGTAATCTTTCAACAACTCAAGCCAACGTCTTTGTCGCAGATTCAAGTCTCGTTGAGTCATCAAATATTTGAGACTTTTGTGATCCGAAAACACATGGCACTTCTCACCAAACAAATAATGTCGCCATATTTTCAATGCAAACACAATGGCGGCTAGTTCGAGATCATGGGTCGGATAATTTTTCTCGTGTGGCTTCAATTGTCTTGACGCATAGGCCACAACTCGACCTTCTTGCATCAATACGCAACCCAACCCAAGTAGGGATGCGTCACTATAAATGACAAACTCTTTACCCGATTCGGGTTGCACCAAAATTGGAGCTTCAGTCAAATGAGTTTTCAGTTGATCGAAGCTTTTCTGACATTTCTCCGTCCATTCGAACTTAACATCCTTTTGAAGTAGCTTCGTCATTGGTGTGGCTATCATCGAGAAACCTTTGACAAATCGTCGGTAATAACCGGCGAGCCCTAGAAAGCTCCGGACTTCGGTAACATTTCTCGGAGGCTTCCAGTTAAGTATGGCTGAAATTTTGCTCGGGTCAACTCGAATACCCGATGCGGATACCACATGACCCAAGAAGCTAACCTCTCTTAACCAGAACTCACACTTACTGAACCTAGCATATAACTGCTTATCCCGCAAAATTTGCAACACTTGCCTCAGATGCTCAGCATGTTCGGTCTCATCTCTTGAATAGACCAAGATGTCATCAATAAACACAACTACGAACCGATCCAAATACGGCCTGAAGATCCGATTCATCAAATCCATAAACACCGCAGGGGCATTAGTGAGCCCGAACGGCATCACTAAGAACTCGTAGTGACCGTACCTCGTTCTGAAAGCAGTTTTGGGTACGTCCGAATCTCGAATCCGCAACTGATAATAACCCGATCTCAAATCTATCTTTGAAAACACCGATGCTCCCTTTAATTGATCGAACAGATCATCAATACGCGGTAACGGATACTTATTCTTTATCGTCACTTTATTCAGTTGACGATAGTCAATGCACAACCTCATGGTTCCGTCCTTCTTTTTCACGAACAATACTGGTGCACCCCAAGGTGAGAAACTCGGTCGAGCGAAACCTCTATCCGTCAATTCTTGCAACTGAGCTTTCAACTCTTTTAACTCGGTTAGTGCCATACGATACGGAGCGATCGAAATTGGCGTAGTTCCAGGTACAAGCTCAATACCAAACTCTACCTCCCGAACAGGTGGCAAACCCGGTAACTCTTCAGGAAAAACATCCGGGTATTCACAAACCACCGGCACCGATTCGGGTTTCTTTTCTAACTCCTTGTCATCAAGTACATACGCGAGGTATGCTTCGCACCCTTTCCTTACATATTTCTGGGCCAACATTGCTGATATTACAGCTGGCAACCCCCTTAAGTCCGCAGACTCAACTCGGATTATTTCGTTATTTGCGCACCTCAAATCGATAGTCTTGCTTTTGCAATTCACAACCGCATCATGCGCGGTTAACCAATCCAAACCAAGAATAACATCAAACTCGTCAAACGGCAAAAGCATCAAATCGGCCGGAAAACAGGATTCTCGGATTATTAGAGGGCATCTCTTACACACTTTATCAACAAGTACGCATTGACCCAAAGGGTTTGATACTCGAATTACGAGCTCAGTAGACTCAACAGGTAGAGTCTTACTGGTTGCTAAGGTTTCGCATACATATGAATGATTAGAACCAGGGTCAATCAATGCAATCACTTTAGTATCAAAGAGAGTGAAGGTACCAGTGATGACGTCAAGGGAGGATGCCTCCTCTCGTGCGCGAATGGCATATGCTCTAGCAGGAGTACGGTTCTCGGCTCGATCGGCCGTATCAGAGGCCCCCCTCTGACTACCACCCCTGCCTCCTAAAATTCTCGGTGGTCTACCTCTAGATGTCACTCCACTAGGTCTTGCACCTTGAATCTTATTCTTCTCATCCAGCTCCGTGCAATCTCTAATGAAGTGGTCCTTCGAACCGCATCCGTAACAGGCCCTGCTAGTAGACTTGCCCCAACATTCACCTAGGTGTCGTCTTCCACATTGGGGACATTCAGGTTTCTCGTGACGATTATTGCCCACACTAGCTACCGAAGTAGCTCGGGAGCCCATCGATGGTCTTGCCCTGATGGAAATTCCCGCAGTCGCCCTCGACTTATTAATGTCCTCCCTGAACTTCTTTACAGCTGAGAACGGAGCTTTACCCGTCGATCTTTTACGATAATCTCTAGCTTCAAATTCAGCCTTCCTCTTCTCCTTTCCAAGTTCTTCCGCCTTGCAGGCTCGTTCGACTAGTGTTACGAATTCTTTTATTTCCAAAATACCCATTAGTAGCTTTAAATATTCATTCAATCCTTCCTCGAATCTTTTGCACATAGCAACCTCATCAGCTACACACTCCCGGGCATACCTACTGAGTCTTACGAATTCATGTTCGTATTCAGATACAGTCATACGGCCTTGCTTGAGTTCCAAGAACTCCTTACGCTTCTAATCAATGAACCGTTGGCTAATAAATTTCTTTCGGATTTCCGTTTGAAAGAAGTCCCAAGTTACTTGCTCGTTCGGGACTATGGAAATCAAGGTCCTCCACCAATAGTAGGCTGAGTCTCGCAACAAAGATACAGCACATTTTAGACATTCGTCAGGTGTGCATGACAATTCATCGAACACCCGAATGGTGTTATCAAGCCAGAACTCGGCCCTTTCGGCATCATCAGTTACTATGGCCTTGAACTCCTCGGCCCCACGCTTCCTAATCAAGTCTACAGGTGGCTTACTCAGCCTCACAGGATCAGCGACTGATGGCATTACAGGCTCTTGGGGTGGATTATTCAAATTTGGGAATTGTTGGACAGCCGGGTTGGTTCGGGCATATTGCGCGACCCACTCATTCATCATGGTAAAGAAGGCTTGTTTAGCCCCCTCACCTTGATTATTCGCAGATGACTGAGGTTCAACAGGCGGCGTCCCTTGTGCAGGAGCAGCCGCTACGCTCTCAACGTCATCCGCTAGGGTTCTTTCTACACCGGGATCCATTTACTAATCAAAACAAAAACATTTCAACCGTCAGAAGTCATCACCCTTTTAAACATTAACATTAAGGCATGTATAGCTAGACTCATACGTGCTATGGTAGTCCTAGAACCGACTAAACCATAGCTCTGATACTAATCAAATGTAACACCCCGAACCCGAAACCGACACCGGAGTCGAACACGAGGTGTTAACTGACTTTAACCCCTTATAAAATTTATTTTCCAGACACTGCCCAATCTGTGTACTAGTCGTTTTAAAAATCATATCTTGAGTTTCGTAACTCGAAAATCAGTTTCGTAATTTTTCCCAGAAACTAGACTCATGTGCCCATCTATGTATTTTTTTCTAGAATTTTTGGTCAGGCCAATTAGTACAGTTTATTAGTCAAAGTCTCCCATGTTGCAGGGGTCGACTACACTGACCTTTTCCCATTACGACTTGGATATCTCCCTGCACGGGGCTTCAATACTGATGCCGTTTGTTTCTATGAAAACTAGACTCAGAGAGGAATCTATACATATATGGTACGACCCATAATTATCTCTGGTTAATTTATAATGAATTTCCAAAGTCGGAGCAGGGAATCCAGAAACCGTTCTGGCCCTGTCCCACAAAAATCTGATTATCTCTTAATATACTGCCCATATGATCTTTTCGTTACTTCCTCATGAAAACAGACTCATCGAGCTTCAATTACATAATTTATTCATCAATTAATTCCACTCCTACTATTTTTAGTGATTTTTCAATCTCATGACACTGCTGCTGCCAGCATCTGTTACGAAAGTAACTAGGTCCATTTCATGCCTACCCTTGATCCAACTCAATCGAACATTCGTGCCATTTTCGCATGGCTTAAAGTTTACATGCCAAAGTTCAAACACAACGTAATAGCTTATACATGCCAAAATGTTCTTCTAAGCCAACTAAGAAGAAAGTACCAAAACTTGCTATCCGGTGTGATGACTTCGATGACGGCCCGATCACGCAAAAAGAGATGTGTCCAAGAAACCTAGAATAGGTGACAAGGAAACACCGAGTGAGTTTATAACTCAGTAAGTCATAAGCTATGCACTACCATCCATCAATAACATTATCACAAGAGAAAACAAAATGGAACGAGGCTAATTACTCCATCCATTCCGAACCATACCATAGTTCCTCCAACCTATCGATTCAATTTCATATCAATTCATGCATTCACATTCCATATACTCATCAATAGGACATTGAAGCATTTTCATAAATCAATTTATTTTCGTTACAATCAAACGACTAAACGGCCTTTCACCCATCCTACGATAAATTTTATGTACGTGACTTCAAGTATAGTTGTCACATAGGTTCAAACTTACCGAGCTCAACACCAAGTATAAGCATAGCACCTATTAGCCATGTACTCAAGACACTTACCCGATCCGCTGTCCGCGATCGACTCAATAGTGTCGCACACATAGTGTCCATAATGATTCACGAATGTATATTGAGTCCGCACACTCAGTGCTATATAATCAACTCGCACACTTAGTGCTACGTAATCAAATCGCACACTTAGTGCTACATAGTCAAACTCGCACACTTAGTGCCGCATGGTCAATTCGCACACTTAGTGCATCATATTCATTTCGCACACTTAGTGCAACATAGTCAAATCGCACACTTAGTGCTGTACAATTTAATCCCGCGCACTTAGCGCCAATCTCATGGTCATAAATGGTTATACCCGCACGTTTAGTGCCGAGATCAACAACTCAGTACATCTTACCTCTTTTCTTTTCATTCAACAATTTCATCATCACATACGTACATGCATATATATATGTGTATATTTATTCATTCCATTCAGCATCAATACATAAACATTATGACCATTTGAAATAATACCAACTACATGCTTAATGACTTACCTTGTGTTGGGTAAGACGGTTCCAACTCGACTACTCAGTGATCTTTTCTTTGCCTTTATCGGATCTAGTTCCCTTTTGCTCTTGAGCTTAAGTTCAACAAAATTTAAAATAGTCATTAATCGACTATTCAAGTATTACTTTCAGATTAATATATATATTGATTTGACCTTCACACACATAGATTATAGTAAGCTTTATAATAGTCAATAAATAACTCATTGGCAAATTTTCATTAATGTTTACAACAAAATCACATATTCACTACGAGCTGTTTTCCTGAGCAGTAGTCGCTAAATTGTTTATAACTGGAGCTACAAAACTCCAAATCACTAGCCGTTAATTTTCCCTGAATATAGACTCGTATATCTTCCATCCATAAAATTTTCAGAATTTTTGGCTTGGCCAATCAATACCAGATTTTTCTTAAAGTTTCCCCTGTTTCACTGTTTGACTATTCTGACCACTCTTCACTACGAATCAAATTTCTCATTTTACAGAATTCAAAATGTGTTGTATTTGATCTCATTTGAAACTAGACTCATTAAGGAGTCTAAGCATATAAATTTTATCTTATAATCATTTTTGTACAATTTATAATGATTTCCTAAAAACAGAACAGGGAATCTAGTAGTCATTTTGACTCAGCCCCACAATACTTCAAATATCTCAAGATCGGTAACTCTTTTGTTTTTATAGTTTCTTTTGTAAGAAAATAGACTCTTCAAGCTTTAATGGCATAATTCACTCAGCTTCTAATTCAACTCCTACAAATTATGGCGATTTTCCAAAATCACCTTACTGCTGCTGTCCCCAAACAGATTATTACCAAATCAAATACTAACATTAGCATTTCACCTTAATAGCTAGCTTACCAAGCCTTAATTTAACATATTAATCTTTAACATATCTTTCACTTTTCATCAACAACTATCAAAAAGCTCAAGCACTCATCAATGGCAAAACACAAAATCATCATCAATCCACAAAATTGAACCATGGGTTTTTAGAACTCAAGTCAACTACTAAAACATGCATGCATCTCAAGAACAACATCAAACATACCTTAGTCTAGCAAACCACCATAGCCGATTTTCTCAAGCTCTTCCCCTTCCTTTCTTTCCTCTATTCGGCCAAAGGTGTTCAAGAATGAACACATTTTTTTTTTGTTTTCTTTCCTCAACTCACGGCAACAAGGGGGGGTATGGATGAGACCATTTTTTTTTCATCACCCTTCCTTTTCATTGTTTAATTACCATGCTCTTTATTTTATTTTTCTTAGCATACATCACTAGCATAACATGTTGGTGACATGTTTCCACCCATAGCATGGCCAGCCACTATGCTTTAATTTGGCTAATTTGACATGCAAGGACAAACACTTTCCCACATATATTAATGGGCCACTTGAACACTTGCCTAGCATATTTCTAAATTGTCTCACATAAGTCCCTACTAATAAATTCCACATACACTGACCAAATTAAAGTATGGAACTATCACACAAGCATTTACGCACATCATAAACACAGAATATAATCTTTAATTATTTATAAGACTCGGTTTTGTGGTCCCGAAACCACTTCCCGACTAGGGTCAATTTTGGGCTGTCACAAAACAGGTATGTACTCCAAGTTTATATGTGAGCTTGATTTGAACTAAATCATAAGGTAGTTATGTGATGCATACGAGAGCAATCTATGAGACTATTCCTATGATTATGTGATATCGGATCAGTGTGAGAGGTTATGTGAAATCATACAATATATCTATGTCACATGAGCTCACTTTTATGTGAAAGTTTATCTACCTATTGTATATGATGAGATGTGCATATTCGGTAAAGGGATGGTATGCCCGAAGGAAGAGTGAAATAAAAATACGAACAACTATGTTATAATTTGATTGTTATCTGTTGACACTGCTTAAAACTTACTAAGCATCGTAATGCTTACTCCGTTTACTTTGTTTTCTATGTTTTATAGATCTCATTGTGAAGCTACAGGCTCGGGGATCGTCAGCAACTAGTCACACTATCACTATCCACTACTTGTTACTGTTTTGTTTAGAATTATTTTATGGCATGTATAGAATAGACTAGTGGTGGAAGAATATTTTTGGTTAATGTATATAAGCCATGCGAAAATGACATCTTTTGAATGTTTACTTAGAGAAGTTTAAATTTTTATCCCTGGCTGTACTTAGTACTTATTTAAATGAATGATCTTTATTTCAAGAAAAAGTTCAAAATTTTACTGTTCTGACATGAGTTACAAGTCCGGTAATGCCCCTTACCTATTCCGGCGACGGTTACGGGATAGGGGTGTTACACTATGGGCATGTGGTCCGGCCGTGTGTCCCTGCACGTAAAAATTTCAAGTCAGTATGCATGATAGTAAACACACGGGCAGAGACACGATCGTGTGTCTCAGCCGTGTAAGTGACACGGCCTAGCACACAGGCGTGTGCCTTGGCCGTGTGACATTTTGGGTATACTAACGTCAGAAACAGAATGTCTATATTTTTGCACACGGGCTAGGACATGGGCGTGTCATGGTCGTGTGAAGGACACGGGCTAGGGACACAGGCGTGTGCCAGGCTGTGTGAAAACCCCTGTAGGTGTGCATTTAGAATTAATTCCACACGGGTGGAGGACACGGGCGTGTTCTGTATTGCTTAGGTCGTGTGAGACACACGGCCATCAACACGACCATGTTGAAATGGCCACATGGGCATGTGCCTTGTTTCAAGGTCAAATTTTCTATAGATGGTTTAGGGACTCAGGTTGATCCTGAATAGTTTTCTACGGTCGATTTGGGGCTCGTAGGCCTATAATAAGAAGATTAAAGTAGAAATTGAAAATGTTCTAGTTTGGACCAAGTCTTGGCGACTTGAAAACATTTGTGTGCATGAGATCGAGTTAGGTAATGCCTCGTATTCCGCTCCAGCGTGCATTACGAGTATGGGGTTTTACACAATTAAACCATTCCACTTATGATAAAGATTCTTTCTTGTTCAACCAAAGACAAGATTCAAGGAAAGGGGGAATGATACATGCACGGATGAATGAAATTTATGAACTTCAATTCACTAAATCTGTGAATTTTCAAGTTTGGAAAATCAGTTAACTTGAGATAACTTTTTGGATGGGATCCAAACATTTTTGGGTTGAGATGCCCCATAGATTTTGAAGATTTACCTCTTAACTTCGACATTCACTTTAAATCACTCAATTTCGAGTTCAAAAGCTCAAGTTATGATAGTTTTAGTGAAGACTACGCGAGTAAAATTTTTGAAACAAGATTATTACTGGAAATTATGAGTTTCGAGTTTTACTTCGAGTTTAAATCATATTGGATTCAAGTTTAATACTTAATTTTGATTATATATAAGCTCGATATTGTATCTATTAACTTTTATTATTTTATTATTTACTTATTCTGATTTTAGGATATTTTTAAGCATTTTAAATTGTTTAGGAGTTTAATGTTTCTTAATCAACAAAAAAGTTTAGTTCTACTAAAACTACTTCTTGTTTAGATTAAATAAAGTTTCATTTTACTAGAGAGTTTTATTTGAATTTACTTAGCTAGCCTATATAAAGGTCTCGTCATTATTCATTAAAGGCATTGTTTCATTCATTAATAAAATTTTCAACTCTTAAAGTTAATTTCTTTCTCACAAGATTGCTTTCTTGTAATTTTTAGAAGTGGTTTTTTCTTTTCGATTTTCTTCAAAGAGTTGTGAGAATCCATTCTTCATGCTTTAATTTGTCAAGAATTATTTCTTGAAGGGTTGATTAGATAATTGAATGTTGGGGTTTATATCTAGGGGTAAGTAAAGTCCGATTCGATTCGAATAACTTGATAAAAAATTCAAATTTTGAATTAAATAGTTCGAGTTATTTGAGTTAATCGAATTATTCAGATTAACTCAAATAAAAATCAAGTATAACAAAATCTAAATAGTGTTGTCTAGTAGAAAGTATAATAGCCTTAAGTATAGTTCGAATTATTTGAGTTAATCAAATTATAAGTATAACACAATCTACATAGTGTTGTCTAGTAGAAAGTATAACAACCTTAAGCGAAAACAATAAAACTAGACAACACTATTAAAGATATATCTATGCAACTGTAAAATCTCTTTAAGCAAATTTGGAGGATATTCAACATTGTTGAAGTTTTATTAAGAGTTTTTAATCAATATATTTACTTAATAATAAATAATAAATAATTAATATTTGCTACATAACTTTTATATAAATAAATGCATTAATTTCGTATAAATAATATAGATTAGTAATGACCTTTTTGTTTTCATAAAATTTATTTTATATTAAAATTGAAAACACTAAATTTATACCATTCAACACTGTTAATAAATTTTATTAATAAGCCACATAAAAACAAGTATTCACATATAGCATATATGGATAACATAAAAAAATAATATGTATATAAAAAATACATGAATTATTTATAAAGTAATTACAAAATATGTTAAGAGACTAAAATACAATATTAAAAAAACATTACATCAAAAAGAAACTATTAAAAAACCATTAACTATTTTTTATTTATAATAAAAAATTTAGAACTAAATCCAGTAGTAAATCCAACAATAATAATAGCACCCTTTATTACATATTTTATTTTCCTTGTGATAGGAAGCAAAAGAAAAAGAAGATAATGGAAATAGCTGTTGGTAAGACCCTTTGGTTGGGTTTAAACCCCAAGGTAAATTGACTTCCTAATTGCTTTTTCTCATGATTTTATGCATTTCATTCCCAAATTCAACTCATTCTTCAAATTATCCACTTAGTTTTCTCTCCACTTTATTTTCATGTGGAAAAGTAGTGCTCTTTTTCTGCTTGTTTCAATACCAAGTCATCCGGGTCAGCTTTTTTAAGTCGCTAATGGAGTTAACGGCCTTCAATTTTTTTTGTTTTCCATTAAAATTGTTAGAGGATAATTTTCCTTTTTTATTATAAATCGGCAAAGTCAGTTTTTGGTTTAAGCCTTTTTTACATACAACTGGCGTGCAACATCAACGACATCATTTGTTTATTAGAGGGAAATTATAGTGTTAGAGAAATGGAATTAAGCTTTTAGTTAGTTAGAGAAAGAGCGTTAATTCAAGCTGCTGCTATTGATAATCAGTTCTTTGTGGATATCTAGTGTGAAGGAGAATATATATATATATTGATAAATTTACCTTTAGCTCTGTTTTTAGCCTTCTAGTTGTGCTCTTTGCCTTCTTTTAAGAAGCAGGAAAACTATGTTTTTACGACAAAATCCCCTGAAATATTCTGATTTTCATTTCATCAATTGTTATCAACTATGCTTTTTCCTATGTTTTTCCGACTAATCATTTTCCTTGAAGTACTAATGTCTGTTACCTCTTACTGACGTACACAGGTAACAGATAGGATCCTTTAATAGCCCTCCAATACATAGAAATCTTGAAAAAAGTTGAAGCTATCCATATCCATTACTCACCCGAGTCCGTGTAACATATGCCATTAATGCATCAATGAAATTCCAATCTCAAAGCAAATTGAATTCAAAACATTAATCTTATGGATTCCCCTATTACCATTTTTTATTTCTTTTGCAGATTATTAGCTGTAAACAAGAAAAGGGTATCTTTGTTTCTAATACTTTTTGCAGGAGAGCATGTTTTCCTCCTAGAATAAGATATAGGATTCTAAAGTTTCATGGAAGGTACTCTCTTTTCACTGCTTAAGTTTAATCTAATTTAAACGCTATTTGGCAATCCCAAAATATTTCCCCTTAAGGAATTGTATTTCTTTGCCTCATATTAAATTTGACTATACTCAAAACTGACTGATTTGTGTCAGGGAAAAATATGTTCTCATGTTTTGCATTTAAAGTTCTTAGAGACTCTGAATGTAGTACCTTCCTAGGATCATCTATTGTGGGATTTTCCCATTGTATTGTAAAAAAAAAAAAAAGACAGTTCTTCTAAGTGTTTGTAATTAATTTATACATGTCCTAAGAAATCTTCATATATAGAGATTGTGACTTGAGCATGTTATGCTCGATGTTGCTGTTTATCTCATAGTCCCGGTTCTTCAGAGTTGGACCGAACAGGGCAGGGTCCAGGTCCAAAATAAAAGGGACTGGACTGGTTGACCCGCAAACTGTTTGAACTGGTTTTCTTTATTTTTTAAATATTTTAAATATTTTTTAATTTTATGATTTTTAATAATTTATTTAATTGAACCAGACAAATCGGTCGGACTGGTTTGACCACCGGTCCACTTCTGAAAACTTTGCTCATAGCTTCATATGCTTGCTTTACAACCTCTTCAAACGCCTTTGTCTTTCAACATGTTTTAAGTTATGGTTAAGTCCATTTATTTTCTTTTGGAATTCTCGTGGTCAACTCCACTTCGAATGGTAACTGACATATTATCCTTTTGTAAAATTCGGTATTGCTTTTCTTTCAGGAAAAGACATGAATATCTTCGTCCAGCACTTGCTATATCATCAGGTGCAAAATTTGATAAGTTCTCTTTCTAGTCTTAATAACTTTTCTCTTTGCCCCCTTTTATGTACTTTTTAGTTCTATTTTATATATTGCCATTTATTTAACTTGGTTAGATGTGGAAGATGTTGGAGTTTCTTTCCAGTTTGAAGACTTCACTGTTACCCCTTCTAGTACTGAAGAGAGCCGAAAGCTAAAGGTATAAAATATTTTTGGGTAATATGTAGACATGTATACGGGCTGTGTTAAACCTCCCCACGATTTTTTTTTTCTTGCCAAGATTCAGTTTTGGCCCAGCCAGACCCGTAGGTTTGAAATTCTGTTTATTAATACTAAAAAAATAAAAAATAAAAAAAATCCTATTTATATAATTTTAAAATTCAATAAAATTTTAATTATTAAGTAGTAATATAGGTTAGGTTGGGCATACCCAATTTACAAAAGAACTTGTCTAAGGGCTGTCCCTTGGAGAAGTCTATTCAATAGAAGTTTCATGTTGGAAGTGAAACATATGAATCATGCAAATAGGTGGCCCTTGGTTTGTATAATGATAACTATGCTGAATTTTGAGACAATTGGTATGGTTGTGAATATTAAGCTAAATTATTGCGTAACTCTCTTCAACCAGATAAGAGTCGAGGTATCAGGAGCCAAAACTCGAGCAATTTTTAATGAAGTATTTGACAAGATGGTTGCTGATGCCCAGCCAATCCCTGGCTTTAGAAGAGTAAAAGGAGGTACTATTTTATTTCTAGTGGATAAGTACTTTTTCTTGGTTTTCTGAATGTATCTTCATGTTACTGGAAGGTCCTTTACCGGCGTTCATTAGACATTAGATTGTGTCTTTTAACATGAAAGAGCGAATTGTAACCTCTCCCTCTCCCCCTCCCCTCTCTTTCTCTCTCTCTCTCTCTATATATATATATCATTGTTTTTCACCACCCTGGTCAAATACATACATGGTTCATCAATAGTAGCATCTCTTTTTCTCTTTCTTGCACTAGCTATTATTTTCCTAGAGAAAGATTAGCTAGAGAGCCATCATCTTATCACTGTATCATGGAACTTCCTTTTCATTCCCTATCTGCCATTTAGGATTCAAGTAGCAGGTCGACAAGTTAAGAAAAATGAGTATCATGTTAATAAGGCATCTGAGTAGCACCCATTTCTCGAGAGGAAAGCACTTTCTAGTTGGATTTTTATTCATCAAAATACTGCAAATATGTCTCAACCCTTGGGTTGACCCTTTCTTTACCTATTACTTGTACTACAGAAAATCGTACATACAAATTTTAATATATTGATAATTTTTGTTATATAGATTTCGAGATATTCATGGCGTATCATGTTTTAGTTATTTTTTCCATCTGGCAATTGTGTTGCATCTAATGTTGCTAGTTCTGCGAATCCATAGGGAAGAATTATATGGTTCTTTATGAGAATGGAAATGGTTTGCTAAGTTGAGACACAACCATAGAAGATATACTCAAGAATTGAAAATAAAGTTATACTTATCGTGCTGAAACTTGGATTGGCCTTTCATTTCTTATGTCAGTAAGTGTGGGATGTGTGTATGTGTCCAATACAGGAATCTTCAACTTTTTCTAGTTTTTTCATGTTGAGAGGTTATATTCCTATGCCCATGTCTGAAAATGTCTTGGACATGAGTGTTTGGACATAGGTAGTTCAAAAAAATGAAGAGGCAGTTGCAGTTGACTTATTTTCTTGATATTACCTTTTCATCTTCTTAGTAATTTGCTGATGTTTTCTTTGACCACTTAATTGGTTGATTTGTCTCGCAACGACACTTTTGGGGCTGACAGGAAAAACACCAAATGTAAGTTTTGATTATCTAATGACTTACTGCCTTCAATCACTTCATTTTAATCATGTGATGCTGCGTTTAAATGGCTTTGGATTCTTCATACCATGCCCATGAATGATATTTGTGAAACCCTGTAACTATGTAAAGACATAAATGTCAATGCTCTGGGATTTGGTTTAAGTGTCAGACACTATGTTGCTTTGATTCTTCATTTTTCTTGAAGTATCTATGTTCAACACTTGTGTTCGATGCATATTCGACCATATGGGATATGATCCTTGAAAGACCTGCCAAATACATTGAAAATTTTGAAAAATTGAACGTACCCTTGTCAAACACATACCCTTATCTGACCTCACACCTAGTTCAACTAACATAGGTCGGATACAGGTATGTCTCCAACACGGGTATTTTCATTTTTTCCTCTGTTTTTAATGTATTTGGAGGTCTTTACTCCTTGGAGCATAATATCCTCATACCCATGTTTAAATGTATGTCGGATACAGATATTTCAGGAAAGCAAAGTGTAGGAGTGAAACAAGAATTCTCTCGTGTCTATAATATTTTATATTGTCTGGCAGATACCTAGAGAGATTTTGTTAGAAGTCCTCGGAGCTTCAAACGTTTACAAGCAAGTAATTACTAAAGTAATTAACTCCACAGTAGCTGAATACGTTGAAAAGGTAAGCAATGTGTTAGATAGTTTTTGCTTGGTTATTGTTCTCATGCATCACCTCACGTTTATAAAATTCATCACACTGTTATAATTGTTATTGGTTTGAGTTCGTCTCTTGATGGTAACTTAAATCCCATGCCTAAGTTACTCATGTTGGATGCAGATTCATGTCTAACATGAGTATGTCAATTATTTCTAAGTTTTTCATTTATTTAGAGACTTTGGAGAGTCATATCTCCATACCTATATCCGGATAGGTCAGACATGGATGTTGGGCCTGGGTAATTCAAGAAAACAAATAGTCGAAGCAACTAGTCCTATGTTACTTGAGCTCTTCCATTTTTCCTAAGGTACCTGTATTTGACACATACTTGGATACAGGGTACAATGATCCTTAAAATTTATGAAAAATAATTGATTGAGTATACCGATCTTGAACACCAACTTCTGTACCATTATATTCAACATCAGTGGAATCATGCGTGTCCTTTGTAAACATTTTACATATTTACAATGGATCATATGGCATCCTCTATGAATGGCCTCCTAATTTAATCTTATGATCATTTAATATGTTGCAGGAAAGCCTCTCAGTTGGTAAAGATTTAAGAGTAGAACAAAGTATTGAAGATCTTGAAGAGATATTTGAACCTGATGAAATTTTTAGCTTTCATGCTGTTATTCAACTTCAACAATCAAATTGAGCAATGTCTACTTTTGGTTGAACTTTTGAAGCCTACATCCCTAATCAGGATACATGAAACATGCAATTCGGCTCGTTTATTGTCAAGTCGAGTTCAAGCATTGAGCGAATCAAATTTGTGTATCCCAATATTTAACTTGAGTAGCTTTTGAACTTAATTGATTCTCTTTTTCTTTCTTTTTAGCCTAATATTGGAAAGTTTGAATTTCAACTTGAGCTTGAGCTTTAGAAGTGAGAGCAAAACTTTGATTCTTTTATCACTTTTGATTCCACCGTTAATCTCCCTTTAAGACAAATTTCTTATGATGCATGTGTTTCACAGGAAACGTCTTATGAAAAAAATTTTCTGCATTTCCTTTGTATTTGTTGTATGGAAAATAGATTATTTATTGAAAAATGACTTACAAGTCCAAGAAAATAAGTCCCTTTTCTTGTAAATTGACTTTATTCTTTTGAAAAATTCAGGTAATTTATCGGAAAGTGTTTATTTATGAGTAAATTTGTTTTTATATAAAATTAACTTGAATCAGTTTAATATTATTGAATGTTTTTTATTTTAATTTTTAAAAATATTTAAAATATTTGAATATTATAATGTTGAATATTATTAAATATGCATTTTTTTTTTATTTTTACATATGACAGACACAAAAAACAAAGCATTCCAGTTGTCACTATTTGTGCTGCATGTATGATGATTGATAGGGTGACTTGTTGATTGTGTTCCAATTTGTATTTGCTGTAGTAAGAGGAAGATATGTACCCACAAAGGTTCCGGCTTCCAGTGTACTGCAGAATGACGAGATCTAATTGACCTGCATTTCTTATCATGAGTTATAACCACTGCCTCACTAACATTCAACAAATAGCGGAGAAGAATAGTCGACCAGTCTTTATGGATACAAGTACTTAATAAGAGCGGGTTTGGATTTATGGTTCTTGTTAGTCCAATTCCTCTTGCGAAACGACTTGATCTGTGATCCACAAGGAAACAAAATCCAACACTACAGGTGTTCCTACATACTAACAGGACCCTAGTTAGTATTCGTTTGATTTTTATCACCTATTGACTCAATTAACGTCCAGTAAGGATTCAGGCAAGAAAGAACTCTAATGCGATCATGCTTGACTCCTGAAATACATACCTGGTTCCTATGTTTCCCTATTTGTCAGGTTGCAACCACATATTTTGTTACGTTGATCCCCAGTTCATTCTGTTGGCTTTGTATGTCGTGCACCCATTTTAATACCCAATCACTGAATGATTTTGATTCCTGGGTTCAATCCAACCATATGGCACAGCAAACGTGCAAGTTCGAAATAAATAATCAACAGTTTCCTTCTCCCCATGACTCATTTGACACGTACTGTCAATGTGACAGCCCAAATTGACCCTAGTCGGAAGTGGTTTCGGGACCGCTAAACCGAGTCACAATAATAATTAGATGTTATATCCTATGTTTATTTCATGTGAAAGTGCATGTGTGAAATTTCATGCTTTGATTTTGCCAATTGTGAGTGAAATTTTGAAATGTGACTCATGTGAAAATTTTTGCAAATGCTATAGGCTAATTTGTAGTGGCCAATAACTTATAGTATGAATAGGTGGATTTGCATGTCAAATTTCCCACCTTAAAATAAGGTGGCCGGCCATGATGGGCATGATGAGCAATTGTGCAATTTTTTTTATGGAAATTATGGCATAAGTATGGCACAAATAAATATGTTAATTTGTGTCATAAAATGTTGGGATAAACAAATAAATAAGGGGCATGGCATAAAATAATGAAAAGGAGTATGGTGAATACAAAAAAAAAAATGTGTGTGTAGTTGTTTGTCCCCCCCATTGCCGTGAGCTAAAGAAAGAAAGGAGAGAATTTTTGTTCATCCTTTTCTCATCTTCATACTTGCCGAAACTAGAAAGAAAAACAAAGAAAAAAAATTTCTCATCCTTTGGTTCATCCTTGGCCAATAATTTTAAGGAGGAAGGAAGATGAAAGGTGAAGAGGTTCGGCCATGCATGTAGCTAGGCTAAGGTATGTTTGATGATGTTCCATGAGATGCATGCATGTTTTAGTTGTTAGCTTGAGTTCTACCTAGCCCATGGTCTAAATCTTGCTATGTGATGGAAATGACACTTGACCATGGATGCATCATTCTGGTTGATGTTTGATGTGGTGGTGATGAGACATGAGGATGAGTTAAGATTCGACCTAGGTAGAGGTCGTGTTAATGCCATTGCATGCTAATATGAAGCTTGTTAATGATGCATGTGATGATGACTTGATGATTCTTGAACCTCCTTTTAGTATTTTTGAGTGAACACATATGTGCATTGGTTGCTAAATGGAGAAGAATCGGCTAGCAAGTTGTGTGCTAAGGCCGAATGTAACTTTTACATGTTAATGAGCAATGCATGTGTTAAATCGATGGAAGGAGAGGATGCTTTACTAGTGTGTATATGTGTGTATTAAGTGTTGAAATCGGCCCCAAAAATAGACATGCATATCGGCCAAGGAGGAAAAAAATTAGCTAATATGTGTGTGATGCATGATTTCACATGTATGTGACTTTAATGTCTAATGTATAAATATGGCTAAGTGCCTGGTTCATCTTTCGATGCCTAAATGATGAAATCAATTTATTGTTTAATTAAGCTCAAGAGCAAAGGGAAATGATCCGATAAAGGAAGGAAAAGTGGTCGAATGTAGCGGATCGTTCGACAACACCGAGGTAAGTTCTTGAGTAAGAGAGCTTAAATTACGATGTGATTAAATCATGTTTAAGCAAATGAAATCATGCTCTATGTGTGGCTATTGAGCGAATGGCAAGGATGATATGTGCCTTGTGTTTGAGTTTGCAATGAAATGAAATACGAATGTGCATGATTTGTTAATGTGCATGTAATTGAATGTGTCCGGGCTAAGTCCGAAGGCTTTGTGCTAAGTGACTATATCCGACTAAGATCCGAAGGCATTTGGCGAGTATTAACGGTTAAGTCCCGAAGGCCTTTGTGCGAGATACTAATTCCGGGTTAAGTCCCGAAGGCATTCGGCGAGTTTAAAATCCGGGTAAGTCCCGAAGGCATTGTATGAGTTACTATAACCGGGCTATGTCCGAAGGCACTTGAACGAGAGCTATATCCGTTAATTCCGAAGTACGTGATTTGGTAATGAATGAGCTTGCTGTAAATTTCAGCTAATACTCGAAAACATCCCAATATTGGGATATGTTACGTATGTGTGAATTTAATCGAGCCTTACAAATAAATATTCGCTCAGTGATGAACGAGCTACCGGCCTTCGCTAGTTGGTTTTTATGTATGTACATAGGGTTAACGTTGTGAAGTAAGTTTGATATCAGAAAATTGTGTATTATGAAATATTCGTTTAGCTAAATGTGTGCTATTCTTCGTTATGCTGGAATTCCTTGCTCAAAACTTACTAAGCATAAATTGCTTACATCGTTCCATTGCTCTCTGTTTTATAGATTTTTGGTTCTACAGATATTGGACTCGGGATTTGAAGTCGAAGTCGCCCACACTATCAAGGCTCTTTTGGGTACTCTTTTGGTTAAACTTTGTATGCATGTATAGGACGACCATTGTTGTTTTCGAGTACTTTATGTGATGTATAAGTTTTGGATAGCCATGCGAAATGCTTATATGTGTTTGAGTATAATGTTATAATCTTTGGTGTGGATATGCTTGACAGGATTGGCCACGGGGATGGTTAATCACTTTCATTTTCCATAAATTTGTGGCCATTATATTAGCAAAGGAAGGGCTAGTTTGCTCATGAAATCATGGAAAA